>NC_091479.1:28876525-29024025 GCF_036971445.1 Narcine bancroftii | reverse complement strand
TCGGGCTTTTCATCCCACGTATTCAATTTGTTATTTCCCCTCTTCTTTTTCTCAGCAAAGAGAATTAGGTTTGTTTGATCATCTTTCTGAATCCCAGTGAAAGGTTATCGACCTGAAGGTTTTAACTCCGATTATTTTTCCAGTAGATGACCTGCTGAGTATTTCCAGCATTCAGTTTTTATTTTATTGCCTTGGTGTATTACTGAGTGCTTTGAATGGGAGAAGAAATGTGGGTTGGGTTTAAGTGGAGATGTCTCGATCATGGAATGGCTGTAGAAAAATAGACATAAAAGTGGAGGGTGCATGGAAATAGTTAATTCATCTTTTGAAATTGTTTTTTGAGCTATGATTATTTTCTGATGTACGCACAGTGTTCAGAATAAAAAAATTATTGTGATGAACATGTCAGAAAATTTGTTGTTTTGTGGCAACAATACAGGTGCAAATATTGTTCTAAATTACATTTTAAAAAAGAAATCCATTTGTGCAAAATGAGGAGTAAGTGAGGGAGTGACTGTGGTTCCTTGTCCATTCAAAAATCTGATGGCAGAGGGGGAGAAGCTGTGTTTGTACCATTGGGTGTTCGTCTTCATGCTCCTGGACCTGTTTCCCTAGTGATCACAGTGTGAAGAAGGCCTGGTCTGGGTAGTGAGGGTCCTTGAGGATAGAGGTTGTTTTCTTGAGACTCTGCCTCTTGGAGAAATCCTTAATACATGGGCAAAGGATGAAAGGGGAAAAGTTTAGTGGAAAATGAGGGGGAGCTTCTCCACACAAGGTGGTGGGAAAGTGGAACAAGCTAGTAGCTGCATGAGGAAATGTGAGCTCAATGTTAGTATTGAAGAGTTTGGACAAGTTCAGGGATACGAAGGAGATGGAGGATGATGGACTGGATGCTGGTCAGTGGGACAAGGCAGAATAAGAGTTTGGCACAGACAAGAAAAGCTGAAGGGCCTGTATCGGTGCTGTAACGTTCTGTGAATCCATGGAGTGATGCACTGGGTCGTACATCTACAACCAGACAAATCTACCATGGTGCCTGCACAAAAGCACACAATATACAGCACGTAATGACCAAATGAATAATCTAATTAAATATATGTAGAGGGCCAAGTGGGCACACAGCCCACGTTGTGAACCGTCAGTGATGAGGTTCTCCGACGTCGCGCAATACCATAAAACAGATCACTGGGCACTCATCCATTTAATGGACCACACGTGCACGGTGCTGCATGCCGAGGAACAGCACGTTGATCTGTGGTGTCTTCTGCGGGTAGGTGCAGGACATTCACAGGGCTTAATTTAAACCTGCTGGTTCCATGGATCGATAGCAAACTCTTAATAATGTCTCACCATGTCTCATTTGGCAGCCTATAATATACCCCAATAATAGTACCCTCATCCTTATCTTTTCATTTTACCCACACTGCCTCCCTCGATGAGCCCTCCAGTCTCCTTTATCTTTCTCTGGATTCTAGATGTTGTAAGCCAAGAAACATTTTTGTAAATCTTCTCTGCACTCTCTCCACCTATCTCTATCCTTATTTTGACAAATGAGACCAGAACTGAACACAATACTCCAAACCTGGCCTCACCAATGCCTTCAACAATCGCAGCATCATTTTCCAGCTGTACTTTATGCTATGATATATGAAGGCCAGTTTGCCATAACCTCCCTGTCTACCTGGCAATCCACCTTCAAGGAACTCTGTACCGTAACTCCAAGATCCCTCTGTTCCTCTGCATTCTTCAATGTCCTTCCCTTAACTGCATATGTCTTATTTTGGTTATTTTTTCTGGAATGCAGCAACTCACACTTGTCGACATTAAATTCCTTCTGCCATCTTTCAGTCCACTTTTCCAAACAAACCAAATCCTGTAATCTAAGAAAACCTTCCTCACCATCCGCCACTCCCCCTATTTTCATATCATCTGCATATTTGCTTACCCAGTTAACCATCCCATTTCATTCCCCAACCACAGATCGAACATTGCCCCCCCCTGTAGTGGGCATCTCCACATACTGCTGCAAAAAGCAGTCCTGAACACATTGTACAAACTCTAAGCCATCCTGCCCTCTCACTGACTGTGTTCCCCAATCGATGTTAGGAAAATTGAAATCCCCAACCAACACCACCCTATTCCTACTGCAGATGTCAGCTAATTCCTTGCACATTTGCTCTTCTAGTTCTCCCTTCCCATTTGCCAAACTATAATGTACCCCTATAATAGTAACCTCACCCTTCTTATTTTTTAGTTTTACCCACAGTGCCTCGCTCGATGAGACCTCCAGTCTCTTGCCTGAGCACCGCTGTAATATCTTCCCTGACAAGTAATGCGGTATATAAAAGAAGTCTGTAAAGTTTGAATAAAGCAGTCTTATGTTGACTAACGTGGGTATGTGTATTACTTTAGTAGCTGTACTGAAGTTGCCGCCAGAAACGGTGAGCCCCGAATGCAAGATTCAGCCGAAGCTTGAATCTCCAGTGATCATGGACACGACTGCAGCAGCTGCCACCACGGCTGCAGTTAAACCAGGTTCTGCCTATTTCTCCTGGAATTGACTAGACATGAGCTTTTAAATATGGAGGGCCTGGGTGACAGGGATCCATCTGATCTAATGAATGAGATGCTCATATTAGCAGATGGCCATTCTCATTCTTTACTTTTTGAGATTCTATTCCTGTCCAAACTCCCGGGTCGTGTCGCAATACCAATCGTTAACATGGATTTCTGCCATCCCCATGATGTAGCGTGGGAAGCTGACAGGCTCGATCATACTGCAATGTAATCATCTGCTCACAAACAGCCTCTTTGATCAGTAGATCCATCTCCTGTGTCCTACAAGCCTCCTATATCTGCAGTTCAGTTAAAGAAGGATGAATGCACTGACAGGCGGTGAGAATGGTGTTTCTACCATCGCCAATGGGGAAAAAAGCCCATCGATGTGGACCGCCATTTATCTATTAGAGAAAAAAGGCAGGAAATTTAAAAAACTCTGCCAGTTGGGGCCTCGGCAGCTGGCACAAGTACCGACTGGCCTATTGTATCTTCAAGACGACGTTGGTAAGTACAAATATCCTGCCAACCTATTTTGAAAAAAACACATAAATAATAACACCGAGCTCTTCAAGCAGCAAATGGAACTACAATTCCCTGCTTTAGCAAAGGACGGGTCGCAATTGGGAAAGGAGGTGCGACATTCCTTAGGAATTGCATATTGTCTTCCATTGCACAGGTCATTTTGGGTGCAGATTTTTGAAGGTCACATGACTTGCCAGTAGACGTGAAGCGGAGGATATTGGTTCATGCCACCACTTTGAAAACGTACCCACTGGTCTGCAGCAAAGGGAGAGTTTCCCATCTCGGGGTGCATATCCTGCACAAAGATGTCAATGCTGTCCTGCTCAATGAATTTCCTGCTATTATCTCTCCTAATTTCAACACCTCCAAAACAGCCCAGGGTGTGTCCCATTACATAGACACTTCAGACTAGCTGATTTACGCCAGTTCTCATCATCTTCCAACTGATTAACTGCAGCAGGCAAGGGCAGAGTTTATTGCAAGGGAGATATAAGGCATCATTCAGTGCTCCAACAGTCCTTGGGCATCACCGTGACACATGGTACCCAAAATAACAGGTGGATGTAGACCCTGCGGTGATTACCGTAGGCTCATTAACTACACCTGACAGATACCCTCTCCCTCATATGCAAAATTTCGCTGCCCATCTGCACATTTTCCATGTTTTCTCCAAAGTTGATCTTGTCAAGGGATACCATCAGATCCCGGTGTATAAGGAAGACATTATTATTCCTTTAAGGGTTTTTGAATTTTTTAAGGATACCATTTGTGTTGAGGAACACCACTCAAACTTTCCAGCATCTTATATACGCATTGGGCAGAATCGCTTCCATACACTTGGATGACATCCTCATAGCCAGTCAAACTGAACAGGATATCTCCAACTGCATTTACACCACCTGTTCCAATGGCTGGAGGAATTTGGTCTTCGTATCAACCCTAGCAGATGTCAATTTAGCAAGTCCACCATCGATTCCTGGGACACAATGGTGTCTTTCCCTTAGCCAGCAAGGTAGAGGGAGTCCGTGCTTTTCCAACACCTATCACGGTTCAGGGTCTGCAGAAATTCTTGAGCAGGAAAAACTTCTATCACCGGTTCATTCCAGCAGCTGCTGACATTCTTCGACCACGGTTTCCAATCCTCACCACAAAGCACAGGGACGTGCACTGGACAACAGAAGCAGAGGTTGGGTTTGTGATGCCAAAGACGCTTTAGTCAACGCAGAAATGCTCCCCCATCCTAACCCCAACACATCCTTGACATTTAGTCCTGATGCCTCGAGTACGGCCGTGGGTATGTTTCTTGAGCAGTACGTCGATGGCCATTGCCAACCCCTCGCATTCTTTAGCCAACATCTATGGCCATCAGAGATTAAATATCGTGCATTGTATCGAGCCACATGGCACTCTGATTTGTTTTGGAGGGTTGGCATTTCACTGTGTTCACAGACCACCAGCCACTCGTTTTTTCCTTCAGCAAAATAACAGATCCATGGTCGGCAGGACAGCAGGGCCATTCTCATACATTTCAGAATTTACCACGGACGTGTGCTATATTTCTGGTAAAAACAATGGCATCACGAATATTCTGTCCAGACCGACCGTATAACATATTTAGGGTGACATTGATATTTCTGAATTAGCCAGTGTCCAGGCAATGGACCCCGATGTTCAGGCATACAGTACGGCCATTACTAACCTGGACATACAGCATGGGGCAGCACAACTGGGTGGCCAACCTTACTTTGTGACATGTCTTTGGGCTACACTCGACCAGTGATTCCACCATCTTGGAGGCAACACCTTATTGACCAGATACACAGCTTGTCTCATCCATCCATCAGAACATCTGTCAAGGTCATGTCAAATAAATATGTAGGTCATGGACTGAACAAAGGTGTCACGCCATGGGTCTGCACATGTACCTCCTACCAGACAGCCAAAATTCAGTGGCACCCTAAGACCTTTCAACCTTTCCCGGCAGCATGCAGGCAGTTGGAACACGTTCATGTGGACCAGCTCGGACCATTGCCAGTATCTCAAAACATGAGATATATTCTAACAGTTGTAGAACGTTTCACGCGCTGACCAGAGGCCGTCTCGTTGCCATCCAGTGACATTGAGACAAGTGCCAGAGCATTCATTGTCAATTGGATGGCTAGATATGGTTTTCTGTCCCACATTACTTCAGACCACGGAGCACAATTCACCCACAGTCCAATGGCCTTATAGAACATTTCCACCGGCAACTGAAGTCAAACCTAAGGCCTGACTCACTGGTCCCAATTAGGTCAACGAGTTGCCATGGATTCTATTGGGAGTGTGCATGGCTCCAAAGGAAGATATGTCTGCATTGTCCACAGAGATGGTTTATGGTACGGTCCTTACATTTTCCTGGGACATTCATTTCACAACCAACTCTGATCTGAATGTTCTTCATCAGCTTCGACATGGAGTCGCAATCAGCAAACCTTTTCCTCCCCACTGGCATGGATCCCCTAAACAGAATGTGCCCCCACCACTCCTGGATGCTGATTTTGATTTTGTGTGCAGACAGATCCCAAGTGCGCCATTACAATGAACGTATGAGGGCCCTTTCCGCGTGTTGAAGAAGGATGAGGTTGTGTATACATTGGACATTGGGGGACATTCACAGCTGTTTCTGGCGACTGTTCTGGGGGGCGAGGGGGGGTGTAGTAGCTGTCTAGTGGCCGGGCAGGCAAAGTCCTTTGGCGGGCGTGCAAAATCATGAGACAGACAGCTGGAAACTCATCCATTTAATTGACCACTCGTGCATGGTGCTGCGTGCTGTCGAACGGCACGTTCTATGTAAATTCTCCTGCCGGAAGGCGTGGAACATTCGCAGGGCTTAATTTAAACCTGTGGTCCCGTGGATTGGCAGCAAACTCATAATGATGTCCCAGCTTGTCCCATGGAGCCCGGGACATGCTGTAAATAAAACAAAGCCTATAAAGTCTGAATAAAGCAGTCTTGTGTTGACTAACCTGGTGTGTGTATGTGTTTTGCTTTAGTAGCTCTATCAAGGTAGCCGCTACATATATAAATATTTTGGGTGATTATCGCACTTCTAGGATTCTTTTCATCCATCTCACAGCCTGTGGGAAGAAGCTATTCCCTAGCCTGTCAGTCCTGATTTTAATGATGGACATGGTTAAAGATCCTGTTCACTGGATGGAAATGGTCATTTTATAATTCCTTGAGCCCTATTTGAACAACACTCCCAGTAAATGCAATCTAAAGAAGAAAGGGAGACCCCAGTGATCCTCACAACTCTTTGCATCATTCCTGTCTGATGCTTTACAGCAACTAGACCATCCAACAATGCAGCCAGACAGGAGACTCAACTACACTCCTGTAAAATCTCAGGATGAGAGCTGTTGGCCTTGACCTCCTCAGTCTCCTTGGGAAGTGTAGGCACTTCCTGACCAATAAGGAGGTGTGATTGTTTTGTGTATTAATACGTGTGCGGTATGGATGGGAATTTTACATGATTGTATTGTCTATTCTTGCTCTTTAACAATCTTTAGTGGATAGAAGTAGTCATTGTACTTTAGGATGTACAATCATGTACAGATTGTCGTAAAATAGCCATTTGACCCAGATGTCTATTCAGTCCAAGAATACTTTCGACCACAGGCAGATTTTAAACAATAACACCATTCATTCTGCAACAACTGCCACTTAATTTTGCCAGTTGTTCAAAGTTAAGCTCTATGGGGAAAACACCACTGTCAACTCTTCTACCTTAAAGGAGTAAATATATTGAAATGGGCAGTAGATCAAGAGATGGAAACAGTGAAATCAGACAGAGGTGAGTGGCTGCTTAAAATTAGAAACATTCGTGTTCATGCTGTAGAGTTTAAGGCTGCCCAGGAGGAATATAATGTGTTTTCTATAAGTTTGTTTGCCCTCACTCTGGTGAGGGATGGGGCCAACAGATATGTTGCGGGAAGGGTTCGAGAATTGATATGGTAGGTCACAGGAAGCTCAAGTTTAGATTCACAGAGCCCAGGTGTTTAGCAAAATGGCCACTCAGTCTGTATTTGGTCTTGCTGATATCGAGGTCAACTGAGTCTACCAAATATAGTAGATTAGGTTGGATGGGATGCATGTGAAACACTGCCTCACCTCGAAGGTCTGATTGTGGCCTTGGATGGAGGTGAGAGGAGATGTAGGGACAAGTTTGGCAATTTCTGCAGTTCCAATGTGCAGTGCGTCAGGTGGTGGTGGGAGGGGAGGGTAGTGCTGTCGAGGGAGTCACAGAAAGACATAACCCTGTGAAAAGAAGATATGAGTGGAGCAGGTTAGATGTAGCAGGTTATAAGATGGTGCTGAAGTTGGAAGTGTCCAAGGATAACATGTCACATGTGGCAGCTGATGGGTGGTAAGTGCGAAACCTGAGGGATTCTCTCATTGTTCTGCCAGAGAGGAGGTGGGGTAAGGGCAGAAAGAGAATTGGAGATATGGGTGCAGGCTTTTTCAATGACAGTATGGGGGAATCTGCATTTATTGAAGAAATAAGACATTTTGGGTGTCCTGGAGTAGAAGTCCTCATCTTGGGATTTTGACAGGCCAAGAGGACCCCAAAACCTAGCAGCAATAGAAAATCACCAAGACAAATGGATACTTAAACAAACATCATTTTTCATTTTTTTAAACAAAAAAACAGGATCAAACTTTAATTTAACACTATTAACTTAATAGCCTCACATTACCCCCTTCTAATTCTAAGTGCAGGTGTATTTAATGTGTATAAAGTTCTTTGACACAACTCCAAGTTCACCGGTGTCTATCAATTCTTATACTGTGCACAGAATTCAACATTTATGAATTTTCACCAAGCTCTGGTACTTAAAAGTAAATGTTTACCCTCCAGGAAGGCTCTTGTTGGTTTCAGAGAGGACTTACTTGGTCATTGGACACACAAAGACTGATTCCCTCTGATCAGCCACTTTGGGGTCTTGCCAAAGAAACTAGCCCCATCAGGGTTTTCCAAATGATAACCTCTTCTGCAGGTCACCATAGAGTTCCTTTTGTTTCCCTTATTTCAGGTGAAACACTCGAGCCAGCTATTTTCTCTTCTATGGACGAAAAGTTTTTCAACAGGCTGAACTGAGAACTCACAACCCATCTACAAAATGGGTTTCAACAAGATGCCAGCTTGCCATCTCTCTCTCTCTCTCTCTCTCTCTCTCTCTCTCTGAGAGAAAGTCTATTTGGTGTCATCTCTCTGCTTGCAAAAACACATGACCGTCTTAGAACAGCAAACTGGAACATGCTTTTGAAATTATTTAGCAAAGCAGTCTCCTTGTTTTGTCTTTGCAAAGCCTCGGTGCCTGCATGACTCACTCTCAGCAAAGCCTTTGCAATTTAAATAAGTTCTGTTTTGTGAAGTGTTTGTGTTTGTTTGTGACCTACACGACTCCTACAATCCATCTCTTTCAAAAACATATCTATATACAATGTTAAATGTATAATTTCTCACAGGACAAATGCAGTAGAGGAGTTGTGATAAAATCAATGGTGTCTTTGCAAACAAAAAGTGAGAAGAGGTATACAGTTAGTTCTGGTGAGTGGAGTTTTTAATAGTTGAAACGTGAAACTCTCTCTCTAGTTCAGGAGACAATTTACTGTCATGTAATTAAAGTGTCATATCACATAAAATTGCTTTATTCCTGCTGTAAGGTGGACAGATTCGCCATTGGCAGAAATTGCTGAAATGACTCTTGCAGTCTGAGAAAGAAGCAAAAGAGAATCATGCTCTCCCCCCCCCCCCCACCCAACCATCCCAAACCCTGAGCCAAGTCACTGAGGGTCTGTGGATTCTCTTTCAATGCTCACAGACCATCCAAGTCATTTGCAATGTGAGCTCCAGGTTGGAACCTCTGACATGATTAGGAACCATTTAGCACCCACTCATATCCCAAGTCTGATACCTGATACACTTTTAGCCAGTTTTGAACCAGTCTCTAGCAATCCATAGCCTAGTGTGAGTTCCTTGACTACTTTGTCCGGAAGCCCTTAGCCTGCGTGGGTTCCTCTCCTCAAGTCACCAACAACCTGCCACCTATGTGGGTCCTTCAGCTGCAAAACCCCTCACTGTTTTGCTTCCATGGTCACTGACTCGTGGAATGAATCCTCTGCTTCTCAGATGTTGATGGGGTGTGATCTTCCTGTTTTCTGGTGCCCTGTGTTAGCCCTCCACTTCCCCAGAGGTCACGGTGGTGAGGAAATCTAACACATCTAAATAACAATTTTACCACTTAGAGGAGATTCTTACATGTCTAGAGGGATGGAAAGGGCATTTTTACAAATTGAAGTTTAATATTTGAATATTCAGGTGCAAAATTTGCTAAAGCATGGAGTATATATTTCTAAATCTATATGTAATTTTTTCTAAAGGAATACAATTTTGAATTTTTGCATGTCATCTTGGCATCTCTAAAAATATATCTGATTTCCAAGTAAGTGCAATACATTTCCTCATCACCGCAAATGCTAATTTAACAAATTTCAATTGATATATAAGTGTTTTAATTTGGGCCTTGTTCCTTCAATATTTCCTAAGAAAAATAAAGTTGAATTTTGCAGAAAAACAACTCCTGTAACTTGTTCCACAAATTTGTAATTTTCCCCAAAAAGATCTTGCATTAGGATAAAGCTAAGTTGAATGCAAGAAAGTTGCGACATCTTCACCACACGTCAAACATTGATCTGATAATTCTGATTTTAGTCTATTCATTTTCTCTGGTGTAACAAGTAACTGTAGAAGAAAAACTAGTTGTGAATTCCTTCGTCACTGCTACAGTGTGGAACACTGATCAATAGTTCCAGACTGCTGAGTTGAAGTGAATTAATACTACTCCCCTGGATCACATGATCAGCTTCCTGTAGAGCTTTTCAAATCCAAGTGCCTGAGTTACTTGACTCTAGGTGCAGCTTTCAGATAAAATCCTTGCTGACATCTGCTACATGACTGATGTAAAAACAATTAAACTGAACTAATTTATATCTTACATTGAGATCCTTATATGGATCTACCAATATTTGTGAATAAATTACAATATTCAGATCCATTTCCCACCTTTGCCTGGACTTATGAACACATCGAAGTAATTTTTTTAACAATTCCTCTTTATAAGGAATTTCTATTTCAGTACAACATGGTTAGTCCTAACTCATCCTTGAAATATGCTCTTGGGTGGAAATAGCAAAAGAAATTGCTATGAGTTATACGATATTTATTTCTCAGTTGCTCAAATGACATTAATTGACCCCTTTCATCACAATCTTCAACATTTATAATCCCCTTACGAAACCAGCTATCCAGAAATTGATGATCCTTTGAAAAAGAGGCGAGGAGTTTGAATCAGAGCCATTCTGGGTGATGTACATCCACTTACACCAATTTCATCATTTATTTTATTCCATATATTAATCAAATGTTTCAACAATTGTGTATCTTTATCACCAACCATTAATTTCTATTCCCACTTGTATATAAATTCTTCTGCTTTTCCTCTCTTCTATTTTATTTGATACAATTTTAACCCATGGCAATTATTCCCTTTCAAACAAAGAAGCAAGAAATCTCATTTGAGCTGCTCGATAACAATTTTTAAAATGAGGAAGCTGTCGTCCTGTCAATGTAGAATTTGCATTGAGAGAAACGCAGCTGTCTTTAGCTACCTTATTGAATTGGCTAAAATGGCAGAAAATGAGAGCAAATGTCCCGGAGGTGTGTGGGTCACTTATAACATGGGATTCATTCGGAAATCGGTTCACATGACATAAACTCATGATGCAGACTGTTTTACAAGAGGAAGGTTGACTAGGTCTCCAGCAGGATATACATTACAAGATATAGGAGCAGAAGTCGGCCCACGGCCCAACTTTCTCCCCTTAACCCTTGATTCTTTGATGAATCAAATACCTGTCAATCTCTGTCTTAAATACACCCAATTACCTCATTTCCACAGATTCATGACCCACTGACAAAATCAATTTTTCCACATTTGTTTTAAATTGACACCCTTTTATCCTGAAATTATGCTCTCCTGTCCTAGAATCCCCTACCATCGGAAACATCTTTGCCATATGTACTCTGTACAGGCCTTCCATTATTTGAAATGCCTCTGAGGTCCCCCTTATCCTTCTGTACTCCAACTAGTACAGTCAAAGAGTCAACAATTGTTCCTCATACACTAACCCTTTCATTCCTGATATCATTCCAGTAAATCATCTCTGAGCTTCTCCAACACCAGCACATCTTTTCTCAAATACGGCACCCAAAACTCTAAACCTGATTGAATGGAAAGGCAATTCTCTAATAACACAAACACAACAGTTAAATGATATTATGTCTTGTTGAAAATTACAAAAAATTATTAAAGAGTCAAATAAAAATTTCAAAAGATGCCGGGGCTCATTTATGGACTCTTATCATAACCGAAAGAATTCGGGTTGTTCTGCTGTGTTACCAGACCAGAAGATCCCAAACCCCACAGCAATAGATATTCACCAAGACAAATGGTCACTTTAACAAAAGTTGATTTTAATTATCTTTTAACATGAAAATGGAATTACACTTTAACTTACTTACTTTACCTAACTTACCCCCCTTCTAATTCTAAGTGCACCTGTGTATAAGTTCAGAAAAGTTCTTAGGTTCACAGTCCAATCTCACTTCTCATTCCTTCAAGTTCACTGGTTGCAGTCCATTCTTAGACTGTGCGCAGAATTTAACATATATAAAGTTCACCAGGTTTGGTGCTAGAAAGGTAAATAATTACTGTTCAGGAATGTTCTTGTTGATTTTCAGAGAGAGCTGTGTTGTTCAGTGAAGTATTAGGGTGTTTTTTACTCAACTTACCAGCATCTGAAGTCCGTTATCTCTTCAGAAATGTTCAGATAGCTTTAGCATGGAGCAGAGTTGAGCCAGGATTGCGCAGGTATTTACGGGAGTGTATGGGCAGGCTTTGTTCTGGACAAAAATCTCACCAAATGACACCTCTTGAAATCAAGATTCAATCCATTTTGAGGAATAGAACAGGAGTTGTTCAACAAGAGCCTGGTGTTCCCTGAGGAGTTTTCTTTCAATCGTGGAAATTATTTTTTTTAAAAGCCCGTTAATCTTCCTGATACAGGTCTTTGTATTTAACTTTCAGGTTGCTATCTGTTGTTAACTTGGAGGTCTTTAATGGGGTGTCTGGGTGGAATCTTTGCTTTAACCAAGCAGTTCTCTTGCAATTTTCCAGGTATTGGATACAATTCATTTGCTTGAAAGTTTAGCAAGTGGGATTTTGATGTGAAATTGCAAATCACAGCGTCATTTTTGTTTTTGAAAATGCAAATGTGAAAATTTTAACTTTGGTCTCCTTGGTTTGCTTAAGTTTACAGAGGAGATGTTGGGTCAAGCTGAGAAGACAGAGGCTGGATGCCCATTTGGCGAATTGGCTGGGCAAAGCAGAAAGCACAAAACATGGGACTGAAAAAATAATGAAGGAGACTGAAGTGCCGATGAACCAAACCCAGGTAAAGAATTTAATTTTGTGCAGCGTACCTTAGAGACCAAACAATTTGGGCTTTTAGTGGTGACCTATTTAAATGAACAAAATCTGATTAGAATTGAAGTTTATGGAATGTTTGGAAGTTACCACAAAAAAATGGAGCATATAAATTAGATGTAGTAATTAAGATAAATGAACAATACAATGAGCCTGGTGTCACAGTATCTGCCTCCCTCTACCGTACATCAGCATTAAACCTTCTCCCCAATATGAACCTGATGTCACAGTATAGGCCAGAATTTATTGTACATCACTGTTAAACCTTCTCACCTCAGTGAATCCGGTGTCAGCAGTATCTGTCAAAGTTAACTGTACATCACCTTCAGCATTCTTCCCACTCTGAACCCGGTGTCACAGTTTCTGTCCCAGTCTACTGTACATCACCATTAAACGTTCTTCGCACTGTGAACTTGTTATCACAGAATCTGCCACAGTTTAATGTACATCTCGTTAAACATTCTCCCCACTGTGAACCTGGCGTCACAGTATCTGGCACAGTTTATTGTACATCACGTTAAACATTCTCCCCACTGTGAACCATTTGTTACTGTTTCTGCCACAGTTTATCGTACATCATAGTTTAACCTTCTCCCGACTGTGAACTCAGTTTTAACTGTATCTCCCACAGTTTACCGTACTTCACCGTTAAACCTTCTCCCAACGTGAAAGTGCTTTTCACAGTATCTGACACAGTTTATAGAACATCACTGTTAAACCTTCTCATGACTGTGAATCCTGTCTCACAGTTTCTGCCTCATTCAAATGTACATCAATGTTAAACCTTCTCCTCCCTGTGAACCTGGTGTTACAGTACCTACCTAAGTCTACTGTTCATCACCGTTTAAACCTACCCACTGTGAATCTAGTGTCACAGTATCTGCCTCAGTTTATTGTACATCTTGTTAAACATTCTCCCCACTGTGAACCTGGTGTCACAGTATCTGACACAGTTTATCGTACATTAATGTTAACATTTTCACTCCTGTGAACCCATTATCTCAGTATCTATCTCAGTCCACCATACATCACCGATAAACATTCTCCCCCCTGTGAAACTGGTGTCAGAGTATCTGCGTACGTCTATCGTACATCACTGTTAAACATTCTCCCAGCAGTGAAAACAGTGTCACTTTCTCTGTCACAGTTTATCAAACAGAACTGTTAAACATTCTCCCCACCGTCAACCCGGTCCATGACCCAGCATCTACCTCAGTTTCTTGTGAATCACCAGTAAATCTTTTCCCCACTGTGAGGCCGGTTTTACTGTACCGACCACAGTTTATCTTACATCACCATTAAACCTTCTCTGCACTGTGCACCTAGAATCATGGTATCTACCTCAATTCACTGTATATCATCATTAAATCTTCTCCCCACTGTGAACACAGTGTCACAGTATCTATCTCAATTTACCGTACATCACCGTTAAACCTTCTCCCCACTCTGAACCTGGTGTCACAGTATTCACCTCAATATAACTTGTATTGCCCATAGACCTTCTCCCCACTGTGAACCCAGTGAAATAATATCTGCCTCAGTCTTTTGAAAATCAACATTAAAATTTCTCCCCACGGTTAACTCTGTGTCTCTGTATCTGCAACATTGTATAGCGTGTCACCTTTAAACCTCTTCCGCACTGTGAACCTGGTGTCACAGTATCTGCCACAGTTCATTGAACCTCACTGTCAAACCTTCTCACACATGTAAACCGGTGTCACAGTATCCTTCTCAGACATCCGTATATTACAGTTAAAGCTTCAACCCACTGTGAACCTTGTGTCAAAGTATCTACCACAACTTATTGTACATCAGTGACAAAGCTCCCACTGTGAACGCGGTGTCACAGTATATGTCTCAGTCTACCGAACATCACCATTAAACCTTCTCTCAACTGAGAAACTGGTGTCACCCTATCTGCCACAAATTATCTTACATAAATGTTAAACATTCTCCCCACTTTGTACCAGGTCTCACAGTATCTGCTTCAGTCTCCCGTGCATCACACTGAAACCTTCTCCCCACTGTGAATTCAGTATAACTGTACATGCCAGAGTTTATTATCTTTCTTCTTCTTCTTCTTCTTTTTTGGCTTGGCTTCGCGGACGGAGATTTATGGAGGGATAGTGTCCACGTTAGCTGCAGGCTCGTTTGTGGCTGACAAGTCCGATGCGGGACAGGCAGACACGGTTGCAAGGGAAAATTTGTTGGTTGCGGTTGGGTGTTGGGTTTTTCCTCCTTTGTCTTTTGTCAGTGAGGTCGGCTCTGCGGTCTTCTTCAAAGGAGGTTTCTGCCCGCCGAACTGTGAGGCGCCAAGATGCACAGTTTGAGGTGATATCAGCCCACTGGCGGTGGTCAATGTGGCAGGCACTAAGAGATTTCTTTAGGCAGTCCTTGTACCTCTTCTTTAGTGCACCTCTGTCACGGTGGCCAGTGGAGAGCTCGCCATAACACGATCTTGGGAAGGCGATGGTCCTCCATTCTGGAGACGTGACCTACCCAGCGCAGTTGGATCTTCAGCAGCATGGATTTGATGCTGTCTGCGTCTGCCATCTGAGGTACTTCGATGCTAGGGATGAAGTCGCTCCAATGAATGTTGAGGATGGAGCGGAGACAACACTGGTGGACGCATTCTAGGAGCCGTAGGTGATGCCAGTAGAGGACCCATGAATCGGAGCCAAACAGGAGTGTGGGTATGACAACGGCTCTGTCTACGCTAATCTTTGTGATGTTTTTCAGTTGGTTGTTTTTCCAGACTCTTTTGTGTAGTCTTCCAAAGGCACTATTTGCCTTGGCGAGTCTGTTGTCTATCTCGTTGTCGATCCTTGCATCCAATGAAATGGTGCAGCCGAGATAGGTAAACTGGTTGACTGTTTTGAATTTTGTGTGCCCGATGGAGCTGTGGGGGTGCTTGTAGTCATGGTGGGGAGCTGGCTGATGGAGGACCTCAGTTTTCTTCAGGCTGACTTCCAGGCCAAACATTTTGGCAGTTTCCGCAAAACAGGACGACAAGCGCTGAAGAGCTGGCTCTGAATGGGCAACTAAAGCGGCATCGTCTGCAAAGAGTAGTTCACGGACAAGTTTCTCTTGTGTCTTGGTGTGAGCTTGCAGGCGCCTCAAATTGAAGAGACTGCCATCCGTGCGGTACCGGATGTAAACAGTGTCTTCATCGTTGAGGTCTTTCATGGCTTGGTTCAGCATCATGCTGAAGAAGATTGAAAAGAGGGTTGGTGCGAGTACGCAGCCTTGCTTCACGCCATTGTTTATGGAGAAGGGTTCAGAGAGCTCATTGCTGTATCTGACATGACCTTGTTGGTTTACGTGCAGTTGGATATCCATCTGTGAACACGGTGTCATAATATCTGTTTCACTGCACCATACATCACAATTAAAGCTTCTCCCCACCGTGAACCTAATCACACAGTATATGCCAGAATTTTTTATACATCGCTGTTATACCTTCTTACTGCTCTGAACCCGGTGTCACAGTATCTTTCTCCGTCCACCGTACATCTCAGTTAAACATTCTCCCCACTGTGAACATGGTGTCAATTTATCTGCCACAATTTATTGTATACCACTGTTAAACGTTCTCACTACTGTGAAGTCGGTGTCACAGTATCTGCCACAGTTTATTGTATATCATGTAAACCTTCTCCCCACTGTGAACTCTGTATATCAGTATACACCAGAGTTTATTATTCATCACTGATAAAGATTCTTCCCACTGTGAACCTGGTGTCACAGTATCTGACACAGTTTATTGTACATTACTGATAAACCTTCACCCCATTGTGAACCCGGTGCCACAGAATCTGCCTCAGTCTTCCATACATCAGCATTAAACCTCTCTCCACTGTGAATCTGGTGTCACTTTATCTGCCACAGTTAATTTACATCACCTTTAAACATTATTGCCATTGTGAACCTGGTGTCACAATATCTGACATAGTTTATTGTACATCACTGTTAAACCTTCTCACTACTGTGAACTTGGTGTTACCATATTTGCCAAAGTAATCCGTACATCACATTAAACATTCTTCCCACTGTGAACCCAGTGTCACGGTATCTGCCTCAGTTTCCCATACATAACCAGTAAACCTTCTCCCCACTGTGACCCCAGTTTTAATATATCTGCACAATTTATTTTACAACACCGTTAAACCTTCTCCCACTGTTAATCTGGTGTCACAGTATCTGACACAGTTTATAGAACATCACTGTCAAACCTTCTCATGAATGTAAATCCTGTCTCACAGTAGGTCCCAGCTCACTGTACAACGTTAAACCTTCTCCCCACTATTAACCTGGAGTAACAATATCTGCCGCAATATACCTTACAACACCCATTGACTTTCTCCACACTGTGAACCCGATGTAACAGTATCTGTCTCAGTCTCCCGTGTATCAACATTAAACCTACTCCCCACTGTGATCCTGGTGTCATAGTATATACCAGAGTTTATTATACATCACTGTTAAACCCTCTCCCCGCTGTGACCCCCATGTAACTGTATCTGCCTCAGTCTTCCATGTACAACATTAAACTTTGTCCCCACTGAGATCCTTGTGTTACAGTGTATGCCAAAGTTTTATGTCCATCACTGCTTAACTTTTTACTGCTCTGAACCCGGTTTCACAGTTTCTCTCTCACTCTACTGTACATCACCATTAAACCTTCTTCCCAATGTGAACATGGTGTAACAGTGTCTGCCTCAGTCTACCGAACATCACCATTAATCCTTCTCTCAACTGAGAAACTGGCGTCACCCGATCTGCCACAATTTATCCTACATCAATGTTAAACATTCTCCCCTCTTTGTACCTGGTGTCACAGTATCTGCCTCAGTCTCCTGTTCATCACACTTAAAACTTCTCCCCACTGTGAATTCGGTCTAACAGTGTATGCCAGTGGTTATTATACATCACCGATAAACCTCCCGCCTGTGACCCCTCTGTCATAATATCTGTCTGAGTGCACCGTACATCACCATTAAACGTTCTCTCCGCTGTGAACCTGGTGTCACATTATCTGACACGGTTTATCATACAACAATGTTAAAGCTCTCACTGCTGTAAACCCAGTGTCACAGTATATGTCTCAGCCCACTGTACAACAACATTAAACCTTCTCCCCACTGTGAACCTGGAGTCACAATATCCACCTCAATATACCTTACATCACCCATAGACTTTATCCCCAATGTGAACCCGATGTAAGTGTCTGCCTCAGTCTCCCATATATTTCCCAAAGATTGGTGAAATCCAGAGTAGGTCCCTTGCAGTCGGAATCAGGGGAATATATAATGGGGAATAAGGAAATGGCAGACCAATTAAATTCTTACTTTAGTTCTGTTTTCACAAGAGAGGATACAAATAACCTCCCAAGGATGTTGGGAAACATAGAGAGGAACTGAAAGAAATCAGTATCTCTAAGGACATGGTCTTGGGGAAATTGATGGGATTGAAGGCAGATAAATCCCAAGGGTCTGATAATCTACATCCTAGGGTACTTAAGGAAGTGGCCATTCAGATAGCAGATGCTTTAAGAATTATTTTCCAGAACTCGATAGACTCAGGATCAGTACCCATGGATTGGAGGGTAGATAATGTTACCCCACTATTTAAAAAGGGGGGTAGAGAAAAAGCGGGGAATTATAGGCCGGTGAGGCTTACATCAGTAGTGGGCAAAATGATGGAATCCATTATTAAGGATGTAATAGCAGAGCATATGATTAGCAGAGAAGGGATCGGACGGAGTCAACATGGATTTACAAAAGGTAAATCGTGGTTAACAAATCTATTGGAATTCTTTGAGATGGTGACAGGTAAAATAGATGGGGGAGAGCCAGTGGATGTGGTGTACCTGGACTTCCAAAAGGCCTTCGATAAGGTCCCGCATAAACGACTGTCTTCCAAAATCAAGGCTCATGGGATTGGGGGCAAAGTATTGATGTGGATTGAGAACTGGCTGGCAGGTAGAAGACAGAGAGTTGGGATAAATGGCTCGTTTTCTGAGTGGCACGCGGTGACCAGTGGGGTGCCACAGGGATCTGTACTGGGACCCCAGCTGTTCACAATTTACATTAATGATCTGGATGAAGGGATTGGATGTAATATCTCCAAATTTGCAGATGACACGAAGCTAGGAGGGGTTGTGTGCATGGAAGAGGGGGTCAGGAAGCTCCAGTGTGAGACCCCACCTGGAGTATTGCATCCAGTTCTGGTCTCCAATTTTGAGGAAGGACATACTAGCTATAGAGGGTGTGCAGCGCAGATTTACAAGGTTAGTTCCAGGGATGGCGGGGTTGACATATGCTGAATGGCTAGAGAAACTGGACTTGTATCCGATGGAGTTTAGAAGGATGAGGGGGAACATGATTGAGGTATACAAAATTATCAGGGGGTTAGACAGGGTGAAGTCGGATTACTTGTTCCCAATGATGGGGGAGACGAGGACTAGAGGGCATAGTTTAAGCATACAGGATAGGCCCTTTAGGACGGAGATGAGAAAACATTTTTTTTACCCAGAGAAGTGTGAATCTGTGGAATGCTCTGCCACAGAGGGTGGTAGAGGCAGATTCGGTGATTATGTTCAAAAGAGAGTTAGATAAGACTCTAGTGGGCAAAGGAGTTAAGGGTTATGGGGATAAGGCTGGAAAGGGGTACTGATGGTAGTGATCAGCCATGATCTGTAAAATGGCGGTGCTGGCTCGACGGGCCGAAGGGCCTACTCCAGCTCCTATTGTCTATTGTCTATTGAGGGACTGGGCAGATATATGGCAAATGCACTACAATATGGATAAATGTGAGGTTATCCACTTTGGTAATACAAACCGGAGGGCAGATTACTATTTGAATGGCAATAGATTAAGAGATGGGGAAGTGCAGAGAGACCTAGGGGTACTTGTACACCAGTCTCTGAAGGCGAGCATGCAGGTACAGCAGGCGGTTAAAAAGGCAAATGGTATGTGGCCTTCATATCAAGAGAGTTTGAGTATAGGAATAAGGATACCTTACTGCAGCTGTACAGGGCCTTGGAGAGACCCCACCTGGAGTATTGTGTGCAGTTTTGGTCACCTTATCTAAGGAAGGATGTTCTTGCAATGGAGGGAGTGCAGAGGCGATTCACCAGGCTGATACCTGGAATGGCAGGAATGACTTATGAGGAAAGATTGCGCAAATTGTGATTGTACTCGCTGGAGGTTAGAAGATTGAGAAGGGATCTCATAGAGACATAAAATTCTGGCAGGACTGGACAGAATGGATGCGGAAGGGATGTTTCCAATGGTGGGAAAATCCAGAACCCGGGGCCATGGTTTGAGGATAATAGGCAAACCATTTAGGACCGAGATGAGGAGGAATTTCTTTACCCTGAGGGTGGTGAATCTGTGGAATTCATTGCCACAGAGGGCAGTAGAGGCAGGTTCATTAAATATATTTAAGAGGGAATTAGATATATTTCTTCAGTATAAGGGTATTAAAGGTTACAGAGAGAATGCGGGGACGGGGTACTGAATTTTAAGATCAGCCATGATCTCGTTGAATGGCGGAGCAGGCTCGAAGGGTCAAATGACCTACTCCTGCTCCTATCTTCTATGTTTCTATGTTTCTATCCCCATTATACCTACAACTCACTGTGATCCTGTATATACATCACTGTTAAACCTTCTCACTGCTCTGAACCCAGTGTCACAGTTTCTGTCCCAATCTACTGTCTTTCTTTTCTTTGGCTTGGCTTCGCGGACGAAGATTTATGGAGGGGGTAAAAGTCCACGTCAGCTGCAGGCTGGTTTGTGGCTGACAAGTCCGATGCGGGACAGGCAGACACGGTTGCAGCGGCTGCAGGGGAAAAATGGTTGGTTGGGGTTGGGTGTTGAGTTTTTCCTCCTTTGCCTTTTGTCAGTGAGGTGGGCTCTGCGGTCTTCTTCAAAGGAGGTTGCTGCCCGCCAAACTGTGAGGCGCCAAGATGCACGGTTTGAGGCGATATCAGCCCACTGGCGGTGGTCAATGTGGCAGGCACCAAGAGATTTCTTTAGGCAGTCCTTGTACCTTTTCTTTGGTGCACCTCTGTCACGGTGGCCAGTGGAGAGCTCGCCATATAACACAATCTTGGGAAGGCGATGGTCCTCTATTCCTACCCAGCACAGTTTGATCTTCAGCAGCGTGGATTCGATGCTGTCGGCCTCTGCCATCTCGAGTACTTCAATGTTGGAGATGAAGTTGCTCCAATGAATGTTGAGGATGGAGCGGAGACAACGCTGGTGGAAGCATTCTAGGAGCCATAGGTGATGACGGTAGAGGACCCATGATTCAGAGCTGAACAGGAGTGTGGGTATGACAACGGCTCTGTATACGCTAATCTTTGTGAGGTTTTTCAGTTGGTTGTTTTTCCAGACTCTTTTATGTAGTTCTTCAAAGGCACTATTTGCCTTGGCGAGTCTGTTGTCTATCTCGTTGTCTATCCTTGCATCCGATGAAATGGTGCAGCCTTGTGAACCCGGTGTATCAGTATCTTCTTCAGTCTGCCGTACATCACCGTTAAACCTTCTCACTACTGTAAGCCCGGAGTCTGAGTACCTGCCTAAGTCAATCATACATCACCATTAAACATTCTCACCTCTGTTAACCTGGTGTCTCAGGATCTGCCACACTTTATCTTACATCACCGTTAAACCTTATCTCCACTGGAAACTTGTTTTCAGAGTTTCTGCCACAGTTTATCATTCATCACTGATAAACCTTCACCCCACTGAGATCCCAATGTAACTGTTTCTGCGTCAGTCTGCCATACGTCACCATAAAAACTTCTCCCAACTCTGAACCTGGTGTCACAGTATCAGCCACAGTTAAGGATACATCACTATTAAACCTTCTCACTTCTGTGAACTAATTTTCATGGTATCTGCCAACATTTACTGTACATCACTGTTAAACCTTCTCACTAGTGTGAATCCTGTGTCATAGTATCTGTCTCAATCTACCAAAAATCACCGTTAAACCTTCTCCCTAATGTGAACCCAGTGTCTCAGTATCTGTCTCAGTCTCCTGTGTATCACCGTTAAACCTCCTTCCCACTGTGAACCTGTTGTCACAGTATCTGCCCCTGTTTATCTTACATCACTGATAAACCTTCTCCCGAACACGGTGTCACAATATCTACCTCAGTCTACTGTATATCACTGCTAAATCCTCTCCCCACTGTTTACCCAGTTTCACAGTGTCTGCCTCATTCTACCATACATCACCGTGAAACCTTCTCCCCACTGTGAACCCGGTGAAATAATATCTGCCTCAATCTCCCGAAATTCACCATTAAAATGGTCTCCCCACTGTTAACTCCGTGTCTCCGTTTCTGCAACAATGTATCGCGTGTCACCTTAAATCTTCTCCGCACTGTGAACCTGGTGTCACAGTACCTGCTACAGTTCATTGAACCTCACTGTTAAACCGTCTCACTAATGTGTACCTGGTCTCACAGTATCCGACTCAGTCCACCGTACATCAATGTTAAAGCTTCTACCCACTGTGAACCGTGTATAAGTGTATATGCCAGAGTTTATTTTGTATCACTGATAAACCTTCTCCCCATTTTAAACTGGTTTCACAGTATCTGCCACAGTTTATCGTACATCACTGTTAAACCTTTTCTTTGCACTGAACCCGGTGTCACAGTATTTGTCTCAGCACACAACGTTAAACCCTCTCCCCACTGTGAACCCGATGTAACTCTTTCCGTCTCAGTCTCCTGTCTTTCACCATTAAACTTAGTCCCCACTTTGATCCTGGTGTCACAATATATGCCAAAGTTTTATGTTCATCACTGTTTAACCTTTGTATTGCTCTGAACCCGGTGTCACAGTTTCTGTCTCACTCTACCGTACATCACTGATAAACCTTCTCTCCACTGTTAACACGGTGTAACAGTATCTGCCTCAGTCTGCCGTACATCACCATTTAACCATCTCCCCACCATGAACCTGGGTGTATAGTATCTGACACTGTTTTTCATCAATTACTATTAAACCTTTCATTACTGTGAACCCAGGGTCACATTACCTGTCTCAGTCTACCGTATATCACCATTAAACCTTCTCTCCACTGTGTACCTGTTTTCACAGTATCTGATATAGTTTCTCATACGGCAATGTTATACCATCTCACTACTGTGAACCCAATGTCACACTATTTGTCTCAATCTACTGTCACATCAAAAATAAAACATCTACCCTCTATGAATCCGGTGTTACAGTATATGTCACAGTTTATTGTATATCACTGTTAAACCTTCACACTACTGTGAATCCTGTCTCACAGTATCTGCCTCAGTCTCCTGTGTATCACCATTAAACCTCCTTCCCACTGTGAACCTGTTGTTACAGTATCTGCCCCTGTTTATCTTACATCACTGATAAACCTTCTCCCAAACACGGTGTCACAATATCTACCTCAGTCTACTGTATATCACTGCTAAATCCTCTCCCCACTGTTTACCCGGTTTCACAGTGTCTGCCTCATTCTACCATTCATCACCGTGAAACCTTCTCCCCACTGTGAACCCAGTGAAATAATATCTGCCTCAATCTCCCGAAATTCACCATTAAAATTTCTCCCCTCTGTTAACTCCATGTCTCCGTTTCTGCAACAATGTATCGCGTGTCACCTTAAATCTCCTCCGCACTGTGAACCTGGTGTCACAGTACCTGACGCAGTTCATTGAACCTCATTGTTAAACCGTCTCACTAATGTGTACCTGGTCTCACAGTATCCGTCTCAGTCTACCATACATCACGGTTAAACCTTCTCCCCACTGTGAACCTGGTGTCACATTATCTGCCAAAGTTTACTGTACATCACTGTTAAACCTTCTCACTACTGTAAAACCGGTGTCGCTGTTTCTGCAACAGTGTATCCTGTATCACCGTTAAACCTTCTTCCCACTGCGATCCTGGTATCACAGTTTCTGCTGCAGTTTATCGTACATCACTGTTAAACCTTCTCACTACTGTCAAACCGGTGTCACTGGTTTTGCAAAAATGTATTGTGTAACACCTTTAAACCTTCTGCCCACTTTGAACCTGGTGTCACAGTATATGCCAGTTTCTCGTACTTCACTGATAAACCTCCCCACTATGAACCCGGTGTCGTACATCACCGTTTCCCCTTCTCTCCACTCTAAACTTGGTTTCACAGTATCTGGCAAAGATTGCCGTACATCACCGTTAAACATGCTCCCCACTCTGAACCTCGTGTCACAGTATCAGACTCAGTCTGCAGTCCATCTTCCCATTTTGTACCTCGTGTCACAGTCACTGCCGCACGGAGACCGTAGCCTTTGACAAATTGTGTGGACTCATCTGATTGATCCTCAGGGAACCCATTGTGCTCTCCTCGCTCTCCTCAAGATCTCCGTCATGGTGGCATTCCTCCTCTGGATCCCAGGTTCAAGGTAGCTGCTCCCTCTGGGTGCACATGACATTCCTTCCTGGCTGACCTGGGGAAGAACCAGAGCTATCCTGCCGCCGATTTACATGACAATGTGTCTTGGTGGTCGCCCATGGGCTCCTGCAGACCCGAGCATAATGGCTTTGTTTTCTACGTTTCGAGCAGTCCGCGTCTATTGCCGGGCAGCGTCCTAAGGGTGGGGGTTTTGGCCACAGAACTGGCATCTATAGGTCACATCTGGCTGAGCTGCCATTGCTGCAGCCGTTGTCATCTCCATATTCTCGGCCCGATCTTAGCGGGGTGTCAGCGAATCTAGCAGAGTTGGAATGGTGTGCTTGGCACTGTGGTTGGGAAGGTATTCCCCAAGGTTGTTTCTAGCCATCTCCCATTGCCTTTGCCACCCTAACAGTCTCTTCCAGAGACACCGTGCTTTGTTCTAATAGCCGCTGGCAGATTTTGTTTGACCGGACCCCCGCCACCAGCGTGTCCCTCATCAGGTCCTGTGCTATTTGCTGTGGAATTCTAGCACAGAAGTTGTATACCCGTGCTGGGGCTCTTACTGAGAGCATAAAATCCCGGAAGACTCCCCTGGTTGCTGTCTTCTGGTCAGGAGACGGTGTCTCGTGTGAACTTCTCCTCCCCCTTGGAGATAGTGGGACTGGAGAATGTACATAGCCTCCCTGAGGCACAGTTCTGGACTAACATGTACAGGAGGTCTCCCAGCTGGGCCACTAGCAGCATGAAAAGGTCTTCTGGGTGGGCAGTGGGCATCATCACGTGAGCATGGTTCAGGAAACGATGTCTGCAGCGGCTGAAATGCATGCGTATGCAGGGGTCTCAGGGGTCTAGTTCCAGCCTTTCCGGCCGTAGCATCCAGTGCTGCCGTTGATTCATTTCTAAGCGCTCCGATCGTGCTGGGGCTGGAGACTGTCGCTTCCATTGATGGATGTGGGACTCCCTGGTGACTGGCGTTACCTGGTAGATGTCCGCTGAGGGTCTGGCGTCCTCATTCTGATCCCCGTGTCTGAGCGAAACTCCACCAGGTTTGGTGGGGGGGGGGGGGCTCACACACATCTGAACCATGAAAGGTTTGTCCTCCTCCTCGATCTCCTCGTCGTGCTTGGGTGTGATCACTCAAATTTTATGTGAGTGGAAAAAATTGTGGCAGGATACACCAAAGGAAAACACAGGCACAATAGTATTTGGGGCCACACAGCTTTATTTCACTCACATAAAGATCTAGTTGGCTGCTTGCTGTGTTTACAGTGGTCCCGGGGGTCATGAGAGAGAGGGAGGGGGAGAGAGAGAGAGAGAGAGAGAGAGAGAGAGAGAGATGGATGTCATTAGGCCGGGTGCCGAGTCTCTACGCCACCTAGTGGCCGAGTTAGGTACTGCAGCGTATCATCAGACAGGTCACCACACTGTTCCTTTTGTGTTTCCCTTATTTCAAGTGAAACATTATACAGCCAGACATCTCCTCTTGTGTGGACCACAAGGGCTTTGACCAGGCTGAAGTCAGGACTCCCAACCCATCTTCCAAATGGGGTTTTCCACAAGCAGCCACCTTGTCCTGTTCCAGTCCCAGCTGCTGCAGATCTGGAGAACTCAACTCTCTCTCTCTCTCTCTCTCTCTCTCTCTCTCTCTCTCTCTCTCTCTCTCTCTCTCTCTCTCTCTCTCTCACACACACACACAGAGAAAACTACATGACCCTCTGGGAACAGCCAACTGCACTCAGACTGCGGCACCAGAGCTAATCCTCTGAGTTTGTCCATCTGCTGCTTTCCAAAACAATAATCCATCACTCCACAGCAGTTCGAATTAACCCGTACTTGTGAAATCCTTATAGCCATTCTTCAAAGCTTTTGCAAAGGCACCCGGAGCCTGGACTGTCTGCCTTGAGGAGAGCTCTGGCATTTTAAATGAGATCTGTTCTGAAGTGTTTGTATGTGACCTACACTAAAAAACCTGCCACAATTTATCTCATTTTAAAACATATCTATAACCAATATAAAATATAGCATAATCTCTCACAGTATAAACTTTTTGCAGACAGCACGTGATTTGAGCCCTGGGCCCAATCGCTGGCACTCAAAAGAGTTGTGATAACTGCTAAGCCAACCATGGCACCCAAAGAATATCTAGATCCATCGCCCTCTGGGTTGTGGGCCCAGCACGCTTCTGCTGCACTGTTCTGCTTACATCGACACAGAATTCTGAGCGATGTAGATGGAACAAATGCAAGCAGGCTTTTTATCCACTGAGTTAAGGTGAGATTAGAACCAGAGGGCATGGGTCAAGAATGAAAGGTGAAATGTTGAAAGGGAACATTTGGGGGGAACTTCTTCACACAGAGAGTGATGGGAGAATGGAACCAACTGCCAGGTGAAGTGGTGAATGCCGGCTTGATTTTAATAGTTAATAAAACTTTGGGCTTGTACCTTGATGAGAGGGCTATGTTCCAGGTGCAGGTCAGTTTGATCTGTATAAAATAATAGTTCAGCACAGACTAAAAGGGCCAAAAGGCCTGTTCTTCTGCTGGAGTTTTCTATGGAAGAGATTGTGCAGTCACTGATATCAGAGACTCATGGAATTGTAATCCACAGAGACCGACCCTTCAGACCAGCTCGACCCTGATACCCAAGTTGTCCTCTTCAACTGGTCCCATTCACCTGCATTTAGCCCATATCCCTGTGAATCTGTACCTGGGTAAATGTCCTTAAAACATTACAATAGTCCCCGGCTTTACCACTTCCTCTGGCAGCTTGTTCCACTCGCCCCGCCGCCCTCTGGGTGAAAATGATGTCCCTCAGGTCCTTTTTAAATCTTTCCCCTCTCAACTTAAATCTATGTCCTCTGATTTTACCTGTTGGGAAAAAAGGCAAATTACCGTAAGATTTCAAGATCTCTGAGGTCCCCCTCAGCTTCCTACACTCGAAGGAGAACAGTCCCAGTCTATCCAACCTCTCCTTTAATTCAAAGCCCCCAGTCTCAGGAACATTCAGATTTCAGAATTATTGTCCGATTACATACATGACATCACATAAAATCCTCAGATCATTTTTGTTGTGGGTCAGGCAGAATTACCACTTATTGGTCATGCAAACACAACTGGACTCAATGTTCTCATGTAAAGAACTAAAGGTTGTAAAGAAAGCTTTGGCATCTTGGCCTTCATAAATCAAAGTATTGATCGAGGAGTTGGGAAGTTATGATAAGGTTGAATAAGATGTTGGTGAGGCCAAATCTGGAGTATTGTGTGCAGTTCTGGGTCGTCTAACTACAGGAAGGATATCAGTAAGATTGAAAGAGGGCAGAGAAAATTTTCTAGGACGTTGCCAGGTCTTCAGGAGTTGAGTTATAGGGAAAGATTAAACAGGTTAGGACTTTATTCCTTGTAGCGTCGAAGAATGAGGAGAGATTTGATCGAGGTTTACAAAATTCTGGGGAATAGACAGTAAATGAGAGTCGGCTCTTTCCACAGATTAGGAGAAGACATGGCTTTAGGGTGAAAGGAGAAAGGAATTGTATTCTCAGGAAATTATTTAGCAAAACAGTTTCCTTGTTCTGTATTTGCAAAGGTTCTCGGCGCCTGCATGACTAACTCTCAACAAAGCTCTTGCATTTTAAATAATAACTGTTTTGTGAAGTGTTTGTGTTTGTTTGTGACCTACACGACTCCGATAATCCATCTCTTTCAAAATTATATCAATATACAATGTAAAATATATAATCTGTCACAGGACAGATGAAGCAGAGGAGTTGTGATAAAATCAATAGTGTCCTTGCAAACAAAAAGTGGGAAGAGGTATAATCCAGTTAGCTCTGGTGAGTGTAGTTTGTAATAGTTTGAAACTTGAACCTCTATCTCTATTTCAGGAGACAATTTACTGTCATGTAATTAAAAAGTGTAACATCACACAAAATTGCTTTTTTCCTACTGTAAGGCAGACAGATTCGCCATTGAAAGAAATTGCCTGAAATGCCTCTTGCGGTCAGAGAAAGACTGAGTGCTCCCCCACCCCTTTCACCCCGAACCCTGGGCCAAGTCACTGAGGGTCTGTGGATTCTCTTTCAGTGCTCACAGACCAATCAAAGTCATTGGCAATGCGAGCTCTAGTTTTTGAACTCTGACATGATAAGGAGCCATTCAGCACCCACTCGTATCCCAGATCTGATACCTGACACCCTGTTAGCCAGTTTTGAACCAGTCTCTAGCAGTCCACGGCCTGGTGTTAGTTTATTGACTGCTTTGTACAGAGGCCCACAGCCTGCGTGGGTTCCTCTCCTCAAGTAACCAACAGCCTGCCACCTATGTGGGTCCTTCAGCTGCAGAACCCCTCACTGGTCTGCTTCCTTGGTCACTGACCTGTGGATTGAATTCTCTGCTTCTCAGATGTTGGTGGGGTGTGGTCTTTCTGTTTTCTGCTGCCCCGCACTAGTCCTCCACTTTCCCAGCATTCGCGGTGGTGAAGAAATCTAACAAATCTAAATTACAAATTTTCAATGTAGAGGAGAATCTCACATGTCTAGAGGGATGGAAAGGGCATTATTACAAATTAAAGCTTAATATTTGAATATTCATGTGCCAAATTTTCAAAAGCATAGAGTATATATTTCTCAAGCTATATGCAATTTTTTCCAAAGGAATACAACTTTGAATTTTTGCATGTCATCTTGGCATCCCTAAAAATATATCTGATTTCCAAGTAAGTTCAAAACATTTCCTCATCACAGCTAATGTTAATTTAACAAATTTCAATTGATATAGTTTTAATTTGGGCCTTGTTCCTTCAATATTTCCTAATACAAATAAGGTCGGATTTTCCAGAAAAACATCTCCTGTAACATGTTCCAAAAGATTTGTAATTCTCCACAAAGAGATATCACATCTAAGATCTAAGATCTAAGATCTCAAGCTAAGTCGAATGCAAGAAAGGTGTGACATCTTCACCACACCGAAAACATTAATCTGATAATTCTGATTTTATTCTATTCAATTTCACTGGTGTAAGAAGTAACTGTAGAAGAAAAACCAGTTGTGAATTCCTTCCTCACTGCTGCAGTGTGAAACTCTGGTCAATAATTCCATACTGCTGAGTTGAAGTGAATTTTTACAACTCCCCTGGATCACGTGATCTCTATTGGAAATCAACTTCCTGAGGAGCTTTTCAAATCCAACTGCCTGAGTCACCTGACTCCAGATGCAGCTCTCAGATAAAATCCTTCCTGAGATCTGCTACATGACTGATGTAAAAACAATTATACTGAACTAATTTATATCTTACATTGAGGTCCTTATAGAGATCTGCCCATATTTGCCAATCAATTACAATATTCAGAACCATTTCCCACATTTGTCCAGACATATGAACTCTTCATTTAAAAGTTCCTACTTGTAATCAAGAGGACATCATCGAAGTACATTTTTTAACAATTCCTCCTTATAAGGAATTTCTATTTCAGTACAACATGGTTGGTCCCAACTTATCCTTCAAATATGCTCTTAGTTGGAAGTAGCAAAAAAGATTGCTATGAATTATACGATATTTATTTCTCAGTTGCTCAAATTACATTAATTGACCCCTTTCATCACAATCTTCAACATTTATAATCCCCTTACGAAACCAGTAATCCAGAAATTGATGATCCTTTGAAAAATATTCGAGAATTTTGAATCAAAGCCATTCTGGGTAATGTACATCCACCTACACCAATTTCATCATTTATTTTATTTCATATATTAATCAAATGTTTCAACAATTGTGTATCTTTATCACCAACCATTAATTTCGATTCCCATAGATATAAATTATTCTGTTTTTCCCTCTCCTATTTTATTTGATTCTATTTTAACCCTTTCAAAAAAAGAAGCAAGATATCTAATTTGAGCTGCTCGATAACAATTTTTAAAATTTGGAAGCTGCAGTCTTCTCAATGCAGAATTTGCATTGGGTCACTTAACATGGAATTCAATCGGAAATGGGTTCACATGGCATAAACTCATGATGCAGACTGTTTTCTGAGAATGGAATACAAGAGGAGGGTTGACTAGGTCTCCAGCAGGATATAGATCACAAGATATAGGAGCATAAGTTGGCCCGTCGAGTCTGTTCCACCATTCTTCCACTCACCCCCACTCCCCAACTTTATCCCCATTACCCTTCATTCCTTGACGAATCAAATATCTGTCAATCTCTACCTTAAATACTCCCAATGACCTCAATTCCACAGTTCAATGACCCACTGACAAAATCAACATTTTCACATTTGTTTTAAATTGACACTCCTTTATCCTGAAATTATGCTCTCCTGTCTTAGAATCCCCTACCATGGGAAACATCTTTGCCATCTGTACTCTGACCAGGCCTTCCAGCATTTGAAATGCCTCTGAGGTCCCCCTTATCCTTCTGTACTCCAACTAGTACAGTCAAAGAGCTGACAATTGTTCCTCATACACTAACCCTTTCATTCCTGATATCATTCCAGTAAATCATCGCTGACCTTCTCCAACACCAGCACATCTTTTCTCAAATACGGCACCCAAAACTCTAATTCTGATTGAAAGGAAAGGGAATTCTCCAACGACACAGAGACAACAGAGAAATTATATTATGTCTTGTTGATATTTACAAAAATTATTGAAGAGTCAATTAATAATTTTGAAAAGATGCTGGGACCCTTTAATGGACTATTATCATAATCTAAAGAAGGAGGGTTGTTCTGAAGCTTGGTGCTGTGTTACAAGACCAGAGGATCCCAAAACACAGCAGCAATAGATATTCACCAAGACAAACGGTGACTTAAACAAAAGCTGATTTTAATTATCTTTCAACATGAACACGGATTTACACTTTAACTTATCACAATTTAACTACTTTAACTTACTTTACCAAACTTACCCCCCTTCTAATTCTAAGTGCACCTGTGTGTAATGTGTGTGTAAGTTCAGAAAAGTTCTTTGGTTCACAGTCCAATCTCATTTCTCATTCCTCCAAGTTCACTGGATGCAGATCATTCTTATACTGTGCATAGAATTGAACATATATAAAGTTCACCAGGTTTGGTGCTAGAAAGGTAAATAATTACTGTTGAGGAATGTTCTTGTTCATTTTCAGAGAGAGGTGCGTTGTTCAGGGAAGCATTTGTGTTTTTTTTACTCAATGTACAAGCATCTGAAGTCTGTTAACTCTTCAGAAAACCTCTGATAGCTTTAACATGGAGCAGAGCTGAATCTGGACTTTGCAGGTATTTAAGGGAATGTGTGGGCAGGGTTTATTCTGGACCAACAATCTCACCAAATGACTCTGCTTGAAATCAAGATTCAAACCATTTTGAGGAATACAACAGGAAATGTTGAACAAGAGCCTAGTGTTCCCAGAGGAGTTTTCTTTTAATAGTGGAAGTGATTTTTTTTAAAAGCCCATTAATCTTCCTGATACAGATCTTTGTATTTAACTTTCAGGTTGCTATCTGTTGTGAACTTTAATGGGGTGACTGGGTGGAATCTTTGCTTTAACCAAGCAGTTCGCTTGCAATTTTCCAGCTGTCGGATGTGTTGCAGTTGCTTGCAAGTTTAGCAAGTGGGATTATGATATGAAACTGCAAGTCACAGTGTAATTTTTGTGTTTGAAAATGCCAATGTGAAAATTTTAACTTATGTCTCCTTGGTTTGCTTAAGTTTACAGAGGAGACGTTGGGTCAAGCTGAGAAGACAGAGTTGGATATCCATTTGGCAAAACAGCTGGGCAAAGCAGAAAGCACAAAACGAGGGGGCTGAAAAAATAATGAGGCAGACTGAAGTGCCGTTGAACCAAACCCAGGTAAAAAATTTAATTTTGTGCTGCGTACTTAAGAGATCAAACAATTTGGGCTTTTAGTGGTGAACTATTTAAATGAACAAAATCTGATTAGAATTGAAGTTTATGGAATGTTTGGAAGTTACCACAAAAAAATGGAGCATATAAATTAGATTTAAGATAAATGAACAACACAATGAGCCTGGTGTCACAGTATTAGCCTCCCTCTACTATACATCACCATTAAACCTTCTCCCCAAAATGAACCTGATGTCAAAGTATCTGACACAGTTAATCGTACATCATTGTTAAACCTTCTCATAAAATGTGAATCCTGTCTCATAGTTTCTGCCTCAGTCTATAGTACATCAATGTTAAACTTTCTCCCCCCCTGTGAACCTGGTGTAATAGTATCTGCCACAGTTTATTGTACATCACTGTTAAACCTTTACACAAATGTAAATTCGGTGTCACAGTATCTTCCACAGTTTAGTGTACACCACTGATAAACTTTCTCCCCATTGTGAATCCAGTGTCACAGTATCCACCTCAGTCTTCCGTACATCACTGTTAAATATTCTCCCCACTGTGACCCTGGTGTCACAATATGTGTCACAATATCATACTTATCCTTCTCAGTGCTGTGCACCCAGTGTCACAGTATCTGTCTCAGTCTACCGTACTTCACCATTAAACTTATCCCCACTGTGAACACGGTGTCACAGTATCTGCCTCAATCATCTATATATCACCATTAAACATCTCCTCACTGTGAACATGTTGTCACTTTATCTGCCACAGTTTATTTTACATCACCTTTAATCCTTATTTCCATTGTGAACCCGGTGCCACAGTATCTATCTCAATCTACCATCCATCACCATTAACCTTCTCCGCACTGTGAACCCGGTATCCGCCGCAGTTTATTGTACATCACTGTTATACCTTCTCCATACTCTGAAATCGGTGTCACACTATCTGCCTTAATCTACCGTACATCACTGTTTAACATTCTTCTCATTGTGAACTTGGTGTCACAGTATCTATCATAGTTTATCGTACATTACTGTTAAAACCTCTCACTGTTATGAAGCCATAATCTTAGTATCTGTCTCAGTCTCCCATACATAATTGTTAAACATTCTCCCCCTGTTAATCTGGTGTCACTTTATCTACCACAGTTCATTTCACATCATCGTTAAACCTTCTTCCTACCGTGGTGAACATGGTGTCACAGTATCTGTCACAGCTTATTGTAAATCACTGTTAAACCTTCTCTCTAGTGTGAACTCGGTGTCACAGTATCTGACAAAGTCTAACGTACATTACTGTTAAACATTCTCACTGCTGTGAACTCAGTGTCACAGTATATGTCTCAGTGTACCATATATCATCGGTAAACCTTCTCCCCCTGTGAACCTGGTGTCACAATATTTGTCTCAGTCTTCTGTACATCACCTGCCAGCTGATGTGTTGAATGCCGGCTTGATTTTGAGAGTTAATAAAACTTTGGACAGGTACCTGGATGAGAGGGCTAGGTCAGTGGAACTGGATAAAATAATAGGTCGGCACAGACTAAAAGGGCTGAAAGGCCTGTTTTTCTGCTGGAGTTTTCTATGGAAGAGATTGTGCAGTCACTGATATCAGAGACTCATATAGTTGTAATCCACAGAGACCGACCCTTCAGACCAGCTCGATCCTGATACCCAAGTTGTCCTCTTCAACTGGTCCCATTCACCTGCATTTAGCCCGTATCCCTGTGAATCTGTACCTGGGTAAATGTCCTTAAAACATTACAATAGTCCCCGGCTTTACCACTTCCTCTGGCAGCTTGTTCCACTCGCCCAGCCTCCTTCTGGGTGAAAATGATGCCCCTCAGGTCCTTTTCAAATCTTTCCCCTCTCAACTTAAATCTATGTCCTCTGATTTTACATGTTGGGGAAAAGGTGAATTACCTTAAGATTTCAAGATCTCTGAGGTCCCCCTCAACCTCCTACACTCGAAGGAGAACAGTCCCAGTCTATCCAACCTCTCCTTTAATTCAAAACCCCCAGTCTCAGGAACATTCAGATTTCAGAATTATTGACCGAGTCCATACATGACAATACAATCCTCAGATCATTTTTGTTGTGGGTCAGGCAGAATTACCACTTATTGGTCGTGCAAACACAACTGGACTCAATGTTCTCATGTAAAGAACTAAAGGTTGAAAAGAAAGTTTTGGCATCTTGGCCTTCATAAATCAAAGTATTGATCGAGGAGTTGGGAAGTTATGATGAGGTTGTATAATATGTTGGTGAAGCCAAATTTGGAGTACTGTGTGCAGTTCTGGGTCGTCTAACTACAGGAAGGATATCAGTAAGATTGAAAGAGGGCAGAGAAGATTTACTAGGACGCTGCCAGGTCTTCAGGAGTTGAGTTACAGGGAAAGATTAAACAGGTTAGGATCTTATTCCTTGGAGCATCAAAGAATGAGAAGGGATTTGATCGAGGTTTACAAAATTCTGGGGAATAGACAGTAAATGAGAGTCGGCTCTTTCCACAGATTATGAGAGGACATGGCTTTAGGGTGAAAGGAGAAAGGATTTGGGGGAACATTATGGGGATCTCAGAAAGTGGTGGGAGTGTGGAACGAACTGCCAACTGACATGGTGAATGCCTGCTCACTCTTGAATAAATTGAATAGATTCACAGATGGGAGAGGTCTGGAGGGTTATGGACTGGGTGCAGGTCAATGGGAGTAGCAGAATAATATTTTGGAACAGACTAGTAAACAAATAATAAATGTAAACAAACTGCAATACAGAGTGAATAAAATAAAAACTCAATAAAGTGCACAATTGAGAGACCTTAAATGCATCCCTGATTGAGTTTGTGGTTGAAGAGTCTGATGGTGGAGGGGGAGCGGCTGTTCCCTAACCTGGTGGTGCAGGGCTTGTGGCACCAATACCTCTTTCCTGATGGTAGCAGAGAGAACAGAGTGTGTGCTGGGTAGTGTGGATCCTTGATGATTGCTGCTGCTCTGTGACTTAGGACAGATTAAAGCAAATCTCGTGCCATATTACAAGAAAGGAATCTTGAATCTGAAATGGGGCAGGAGAACTGTTTAATGAGCAGGGGGATTGAGTGAGAGCAGCCACAAGTGTAAATGAAAGGACAGAGTGAAGAGTGACGTGGGCAGAGTTTGTGTTGTGACCCCATGTTGGGGTGTGAAGGGTTTGTACTTTCCCCCCATGACCTGTGTGGCTTTTTGCCGGGTTCTCCGGTTTCCTCCCACCCTCCGAAACATACAACGTTGGCAGGTTAATTGGGTGTGATTGGAGTAATTGAGTGGTTCGTGGGACACCACACTGTAACATTCATATTAATACATTACATTTATCTATGCTTGGCACATGGCTTTTCTCTTTTCTAAGCCTCTCTCAAGTCACCCCTCAGCCTCTGTCATTCCAGGGTGATCAGTTCCCGTCGACGCTGCCTCTCTGATGACACAGCCCCAGTCCAGTCTAGAAATGATTTCTATTGACTGAAATGCAGCAGGAACTTCACAGCCTCAAGGGTCACAAAATCTCTCTGAAAATCCAAACAGAACTCCAGAAGCTGGTAACTGCAGGCATTAAATCTTTTGGTCGAACCCTATCAAGGATATTCCCCAACTTCTACCCATCTCACTCCCATTTCCTTGCTGAAAATGACGCACTTACCTGCTGACATCCACAGACACAAGACATGGCAAGGGACCAAGTCCATAACAGGCCACAAGTCAACCTTGCAAGTTACAAATAATGATGCCTCCCTTCCAGACAGAATGAACATCTATGCAGGGTTGGATGAGAAGAACAGGATTGTCATTGAAGAAAGCTCTGTGTCCCCCTGATGAACAGGCCCCTTTCATAGCTGCAGGTGAGGTCAAATCAAATTTACTGTCATCTGATTGTACAAGTGCAACCCAACAAAATAGTGTAGTCTGGTCCTCAGTGTAAAACACACAGACACAGAACTGGACACTGCACACATACCAACAAAACTGTGGTGAACCACTGCATTACATTCACTGTACTGGTTGACCCACCCCTGATATTGTAACTCCTCCCCCTTCAGGATTCTTAATAAAGACAGTATCGCCCAATCTACTCCCTCAGTTCTGCCTTGTAATTGGGACAACAGCATGCAAGATATGCCTGTAATTTTATAGTGATTAAAGCCTATTAATCTTGACTTTGGTTTGTCGTGTCTAATTGATAGCGCTACAATTTAATCACTCTGTCTGCATGCCCTGGACAAGGCTATTTCAACAGAGAAGCTGGACACTGACCTCAATTATCCAGAGGCCTCCATAAAATTTGGTCAGTGGCTGCCTGACCACCTTTCTGAGGTGACATGACATTTGGAAAAAGGTCGATAGGAGAGACCTGCTGTTTGCACAGGTTGGCCACCGCATCTTCCAGATGATTAGAGACTGAGATTTACTCAGCTGCTATGGGACTCCTGAAAATGCAGTCCTTAGCCTCAAAGAATGTAATCAACACCAGATCCCTCCTGGGCAGCCGCCGTCATGCACCTGATGAGTCCGTTGATGAATACAATCGAGCCTTGCGGGAGCTAAGGAGAGCTTGTGGCTCACCGATGTTATGGCAACTGTCTACCAGGAGGACTGATCAGCGACGCCTGTGTGGCCGGCCTCGAGTCTGATAGTATCAGACAAAGGCTTTTGGTGAATGTCCTGCAGGACATGGTCAATCTTGCCAAGACACTAACATGGCCCAACTGAATGCAGAAGCTTATTCCACTGACAGGGCAGCAGACACATGGGGAGTTCAGGCAACACCACCTTGGGACATAGAAACATAGAAGACAGGAGCAGGAGTAGGTCATTCGACCCTTCGAGCCTGCTCCGCCATTCAACGAGATCATGGCTTAAAGATCTTAAAGTTCAGTACCCCGTCCCCGCCTTCTCTCCGTAACCTTTAATATCCTTATACTGAAGAAATATATCTAATTCCCTCTGAAATATATTTAATGAACCTGCCTCTCCTGCCCTCTGTGGCAATGAATTTCACAGATTCACCACCCTCTGGGTAAAGAAATTCCTCCTCATCTCGGTCCTAAATGGTTTGCCTATTATCCTCAAACCATGGCCCCGGGTTCTGGATTTTCCCATCATTGGAAACATCCCATCTGCATCCATTCTGTCCAGTCCTGCCAGAATTTTATATGTCTCTATGAGATCCCCTCTCAATCTTCTCAACTCCAGCGAGTACAATCCCAATTTGCGCAATCTTTCCTCATAAGCCATTCCTGCCATTCCAGGTATCAGCCTGGTGAATCGCCTCTGCACTCCCTCCATTGCAAGAACATCCTTCCTTAGATAAGCTGACCAAAACTGCACACAATACTCCAGGTGTGGTCTCACCAAGGCTCTGTACAGCTGCAGTAAGGTATCCTTTTTCCTATACTCAAACCCTCTTGATATGAAGGCCAACATACCATTTGCATTTTTAACCGCCTGCTATACCTGCATGCTCGCCTTCAGAGACTGGTGTACAAGTACCCCTAGGTCTCTCTGCACTTCCCCATCTCTTAAACTATTGCCATTCAAATAGTAATCTGCCCTCCGGTTTGTATTACCAAAGTGGATAACTTCACATTTATCCACATTGTAGTGCATTTGCCATGTATGTGCCCAGTCCCTCAATTTATCCAAATCACACTGGAGCTTCCTGACCCCCTCTTCTGGGAGAAAGGGACCCCACGCAAGGGATAGACATTTTGGAAGTTGCCGACACACACATAGAATAGCAACTGAGACAGAGAACAAACTTACACTGGCATCCATCATTCTAGATCAGAGTAGCATACACCAATAAGAAAAGTCCACTATGAACATTGAGGTAAACGGCTGCATTTGCTAACTGCTTGTTCAACACAGGGAGCCCTGAATGTTGTGCCGACCCATATATTCTTTTTTTTCAAAAAAACCTAAACTCTTCCTATCCAATAACCCTCTATTTTTCTTCCATCCCTGTTCCTGTCTCAGAGCCTCTTAAAGCCCCTAATGTTTGACCCTCCACCACTATCCCTGGCAAAGCATTCCAGGCACCCACAACTCTCTGTGTAAAAATAACCTACCCCTGATGTCTCCCATAAACTTCCTTCTCTTCACTTTGTACACATGTCCTCTGGTCCTTGCTATTCCTGCCTTTGGAAACAGGTGCTGGCTCTCCACCTTATCTATGCCTCTCATAATCTTGTGGTCTGCTATTAAGTCTCCACTCATCTTTCTATGCCAAATCTTTCCTCCTCTCACCTTATTTAGAAGTCCTCTGGTATTCTCGCCCCAGGATAAATGTGCTGGCTGTCCACCCTATCTGTGCCTCTCATCATCTCATGGACCTCTATGAAGTCACCTCTCATCCTCCTTTGGTGTCCAGAGAAAAGCCCTACCACTGCTCACCTTGCCTTATAAGACTTATTTTCCAATTCAGGCCACATCCTGGTGAATCTCCTCTGCACCCTCCCCATAGCTTCCACCTCATTCCTAGAATGAGGTGACCAGGTGAAATATCCTCAGGAAAGGATATCCACTGCCCTTCAATATGAATTCACAACACTCAGCGAAGAAAATTAGTTTATTTATCATCCGATTGCACAAGTAAAACCTGATGAAACAGTGTCCTCTGGTTCTTGATGCAAAAACATGCAAACACACATCAGACACAAGACACATACAGAACAACGACACATCGACACAGAACCTACTTACCAAAATGCTGGAAAACAATTCTGTGAGACGTCTCTTTTTCTACATTCGATGTAAACCTGTTACACCTCAATGCATGTCTGAAATACATTTATTAAAAATAAATATTCTTCACAAATCATCGAGTCATGGGAAGTTGATTCAGCAATTCATCCGTTGTTCAGCAGCTCTTCTCACTGCCTGTGGGAAGAAGCAGCTCCTCAGCCGGTGGGATCTGGCTGAAATCCTTCTGTATCCCTTCCCTGACAGGAGGAGCTTCATCACTTGTAACTTAGTAATCATCCATATACTGCAAATCTCGAAAATAAATCTTCCTAAATTAGTCCAAAGTGACTGATTTCACCCCACCACCCCTCACATTAACACTAGGTCAGGAGACACAAATGGAGCATGTATCTCTACTCTATTAATTAGACTTTGTTTTGGAACAATGCAGAATTCGGATCCAAATTTATTGTCATGAACATTTCACGGAATTGGTGGTTCCGCAGCAGTATCACAGGTGCAAATATTGCTATAAATTACATTTTCAAAAGAAGAGAATATGAGGTCGTGTCTATGGTTCGTCGAACATTCGGAAATCTGATAACAAGGTAAAGGGACAGAAGCAGGTCACTAGGCCCATCCAGTCTGTTCCATGACTCTACACTCAGCTGAACTATGCTCACACCTTGTTCCAATTTCCAGCCTTTTCCCTAGGTCTCTTGATACCCTTACTAATGAGATACTTATCCATTTCCTATTTAAATTGTCCTTGTGATCTGGCCTCCACTACCTTGTGCAGCTGTGGCTTCCATAGATCCACGACCCTCTGACTAAAGAAGTTCTTCCTCCTCTTTGATTGAATAATTTTTAATTTTAAATTATGACCCTTGTCCTCGATTCACCTATCAAGGGAAATATCTAATCCGCATTCACTCTGTCATAATCTTTCAATATTCAAAATATCTCTATGATATTCTCCTACACTCCAATGAATAGAACTCATGAGGTGCCAAATGTTCCCCATACGCCAGTCCCTGCATTCCAGGAATCATCCTAGACAATCTTTGCACCCTCTCCATCATCACATCCTTTCTGAGATAGTCTCATTAACACCTCTCTGTCTTCTGGTATTTGCTCCTCTCACCCCAGGAAAATCTACCCTACCAATGCCCTCATAATCTTGTAGACCTCTATTGTCACCACTTATCCTTCTTCACTCCAAAGGGAAAAGCCCTAGCTCTGTTAAACTTGCCTCATTTTTCAGTTCAGGCAACCTCCTCATAAATCTTCTCTGCACCTTAATAGCCTGAATCTTCCTGAGATTGCCTGATCTTGGAAGTGAAGCAGGCTCAGAACTTGGAGGGGAGACCGCCTAGAGACACCCGGTGCTGTAGATTTCTGAGGGGCGCTGGAGAAAGTGGCGACACTCTGTCCACCTTCCGGTAGAAAAAAGTTAAAGAATTTCATGTATGTTACATTCTCAATGTCGTGTTACATGATGATAGTGGAACATTTCCATTTACCCTCTCCAAAACTTCCAGTAATGAGGAAACCAGAACTGAACACAATATTCTAATTGTGGTCTAACAAGAGTTTTCTCGAGCTGTAATGTGACCTCTCAACTCTTGAGCTCAATCCCCAACTAATGAAGGCCAGAATACCATAAGCCTGAACGACCCTATCAACCTGCAAAGGCAACCTCGAGGGATCGGGAATTGATGGAACCACTCAGAAGTGGATGAAGTTGCATCCTGTAAAAATGTGTATCAGGAGTCGGCAAGGCAGCCAGCAGGAACCAGAGGCTTTGAAATGATGCAGGCTCACAATACTGTCGACTTCTTCATAGATGTTATCAGTTTATTGCCTTGTAACACAGAATAAAACACTTTGAATATGCCAGCCACTGAGGTGACAACTGACGAACCTCTTCAACAGTCAACTCTCCCTCATGCAGCATCTCTGTTTTGAGTAGAAGGCTGTTCTCACAAAAATAGCCATCACAGTCGGCACTTTGTTGCCCTTAGAATGCCTGGCACTGCTCCCAGCATGCACGGTGCTGCTCCCAGCATGCTCCAACCATGGCCGACCCCACGCCTGACAGCACTGGCAGAGCGAGGGTCACAAGGCCATGCCTCAAGGTTGCAGGTGGTCGTAGTTCACAAACCTTCTGCCTGACACCCCCTCCCCCCACCCCAAGCTTCAAGAACAGTGTTCATGAAACAGCTATCGGGCTCTTGTGGGCAGAGGGGAAGACACTGTCCTTGTGCTGTTGGGTGTTCATCAGGCTTCTGTACCTCCATCCCAATGGTAGCAGTGAGAAGATGGCATGGCCCAAGTGGTGGGTGTCCTTGAGGATAGTGGCTGGTTTCTTGAGACACCGCCTCTTGTAGATGTCCTCGATGGACAGGGGACTAATGCCCATGATGGCGCTGGTTTAGTTCACAACTCTATGTCGCCTTTTCCTGAACAGTGAACGGTTTCACATGTCTCTCCAACGAAGTGACCCGGGTGACCACCCTCCTGGAGATGTTGGCTAACGAGATGGCAGTGTCCCTGCACCATACACAGGACACCCTGACCTGGACAGCTGTGGAGTTGAAGGAGAGACGTATGGTGGAAATGCCAAATCGGATGGCCCTGGACTACCTGCTGGCAGCTGTGCAGTCAATGCCAGGAGTGCTGCACCTACATTCCCAAGGAATCCTCTAACATCACCCACCTGGCTGACCACATTAGGGACTCAATGGCCAAAATTCAAAAATCATGGGTCCAGATCCACCAGCATCATCACCTCATGGGGACCCTGGGGGCCATTTGGCTCCACGAGCGACATTTGGGTGACTATCATTCACTGGGGGATTGCATTTATTTTTGTTATCATTGCTATACTTATTCCATGATGTGATTGTCAATTTATATGCACCTTTGCATTGCCCCGTTAGACCTTCTTATTACCTGTCGCACTTTATTGGCAATGAATGTGTCTTCCGAAGGGGTGGATTGTCATGGAGAGGCAGTGTCCACCACCTGGTGGTGCTGCTGCGCTCCTGTTCGGTGGACACACTACCTGCCAATCAAGGTAAAAGACTCACTCCAAGCCATCAAGGTGACCCTTGTGATTGGCCCACCTAAATCCCCAGGAGCTGCGATCCAGGCAGCCCGCCCAGACTCAGCCCTGACATTCACCCAATTGACCCACCTAAATCCCCAGGAGCTGCAGTCCAGGCAGCCCGGCCAGACTCAGCCCTGACCTTCACCCAATTGGCCCAGGTGAATCACCTTGACTGACCCCTGCTGAACCCCTGCACTTAGCTTTGAGCATTGGCCACAACAGTCAACAGGGCCCAGCCTGCCCCAAGAGATTGGCTCTTCCAGCACTGCCCCCAGAACTATAAAGGATCATGTTCCCCTTTCTTCTGCCTCTTTCGACTCCTCATGGCAAGTAAGTAGCATCTTCCACACTGGGTTGGGGTGAGTCGCGAGGTAAGGCAGCAAGAGCCATGTCCATACCGGTCAAAGGGTGGGGACTCAGTATAACTTTGATCCTGAATTTTGAATGTGTAGGTTCATGTAATTTCCACCAGTCTCTGTCGGTTTCACCCTCCTCATTAGAAGTGTATATTTATTCCCTGCGTACTCTGTGTGTAGACGTTTGCCTAACATATCGACCCTGTTGTCCTGATTCCATCCCCGAAATAAATGTGTGCTTTGTACCTCCGCTTTGGTCTGGTTCTTAATCTGTGGGCCCCACACGAATGTGATAACAATGGAGGAGGGGAAGCAAAGTATGTCAAAATGTGTTATTGCCTATGAACAGAGGCAATAGAATATTAAATTTATGTTATGACAGAGTATAAGATATTTTGAAGATGCTACATGGAAGAAATTCTTCAAACAATTAAACACAAATACGGAGAGGCAAGTGGGACCTTCTTCTGTTTTCTCCCGCTTAGATCGTTCTTAAGAGAAAGGTAGGGACCAACAGTGACTGCACCTAAAATTAGTGAAATGGAACAAAGAGTTGGATGGGAAATACACCCAAAGTTATCAATGAAATGTACGATGCTCTCCAGAGAGAAAATCCAAAACCAGGATAGCAGAGGTCAGGAGAAAGATGGGAGTCGGGCTTGGATGTGACGATTTCAGAAAGAAGCTGTTCAGAGTGGTGTGAAGATTGAAATATACAAATTCAAGAAGAAATAGGGTCAAGATTGTGTTAAGAGTGTTACAAATATGATTAATGCCAGATATAAAATACAATTCCCCACATCAATTCTGCTATACTCCATATAAATTAAATTGACTTATCTCCAATTATTCCGAGAAATGTTTTCAATGTAATCAGGTGATTGGGACTTTTTTTTCCATTCGGTTTGGACCTGTGTAAAAGTGGAACAATTTCAGTATATTATTAGTACAAATTATGAAGATAAAAATACAAAAGGATGTGAGAATATTTGTGCTTGGTTATATATATGAAGCAGATACAAAACTGAAGTTGGATAAATATCAAACAAACTTTCTGAGTTCAGCCAAAGCAGCAGTGAAGAAATGTGCAGCACGAACAAGGATAGCAGAGAGTTTTGTAACGAGAGATGGGACATTGAAATGAAAAACTGTGTCACCATGTAACCATATAACCATTTACAGAGCGGAAACAGGCATTGTTTGCCTCCACTAGCTCAATCCTCCTGATCTCCACCAATATCCCTCCAACCCTCTCACCTCCATGTACACATCCAACCTTCTCTTAAATGACAGAAGGGACCCTGCCGCAACTATCTCATTTGGAAGATCATTCCGTTCGGCCTCCACTCTCTGAGTGAAGAAGCCTCTAAAATTTCTCCAGAAGTTTTGCCTTCTTACCATTAACTCATGGCCTCTTGTTCCAACCTTCCCTTCCGTCACGGGAAAGTGTCTGTCTATGTCTCGTCTATCTATTCCTTTCATAATTTTATTCCCAATGAATAAACTCTCAGACTCCTTAATCTCTCCCTGTAATCCAGATGCTGTAAGACAGGCAACATTCTTGTCAATCTTCTCTGCACCTTCTCCACCTTATCTATATCTTTCCTATAATTGGAGACTAGAACTGAACACAATTCTCCAAACCTGGTCTCACCAATGCCTTAAACAGCTACACTCTAGTCTATGCTATGATTTATGAAGCCCAGCATGCCATATGCCTTCTTAAGTACATGGGAATCCACCTTCAGTGAACTCTGTACCATAACTCCAAGAATCCTCTGTTCCTCTTCATTCCTCGACCCCCTCCCCTTGACCCCCTCCCCTCAACTGCATATGTTCTATTTATATTATTTTTTACGGAATGCAGCACCTCACACTTGTCAACATTAAATTCCATCTGCCATCTTTTCCAAACAAAGCAAATCCTGTAATCTAAGAAAATCTACCTCACTATCCACCACACCCCCTATTTTTGTATCATCTGCATATTTGTTTACCCAGTTCACCACACCCTCCTCTAAATCATTAATATTAAGGGACCCAGCATCGATCCCTGAGGCACTCCACTTGTCACAGGCTTCCAACATGACATACAGTTGTCCACCATGACTCTCTGCTGTCTATCTCCCAGCCACCTCTGAACCCATCTCAATATCTATTAATCCCTAGTGACTGAACCTTCCTAAATAACCTGACATGCAGAACCTTATCAAAAGCCTTACTAAAATTCAAATAGATCTCTTTTCTTGTCAACTCTTCAAAAAAATCAACAAGTATCGTCAAACATGACTTTCCCTTCACTAACCCATGCTGGGTGCCCCCGATCAATCCCTGCCTATCCAGATATTTGTACATAGTATCTTGAAGTATACCATCCATAAACTACTCCACTCGGAAGTCAAACATACTGGCCGATAATTACTTGGCCTACACCTACTGCCTTTTTTGACCAACAGAACTATATTTGCAACCCTCCAATCCCACGGCACCACACCCTCCTCCAGTGATCTTTGAAAAATCGCTGTCAGTGCCCCCGCTATTTGTTCCCTGACCTCCCTTAAAGTCCTGGGAAAAATCCCATCAGGACCAGGAGACTTATCCACTTGAATTGACCCAAGAAGCTCCAAACCTCTCACTTTACTAATCCTTATCCTTTCCATAACTAACCCCTTTGCCTCTCTTATCTTGTATAGCCCAATGTCTGTTTCCCTCGTGAATACAGACGAGAAAAAAATGTTCAATATTTCTCCCATCTCATACAGTTCCTGACATAGTTCACTGGTCCCATCATCCAGTCGACCTATTCTATGTTTAACCCTCCTTTTACTGTTCCCATACCTGAACAAACCCTGAGGATTCACCTTCGCCTTATTATCTATGGACACCTCATCCCTTCTTTTTGTCTTTCTAATTTCCCTCTTCAAGTTCTTAAGAGTATGTCAAAATGATCACTGGATCCGAAGTTCTCCCTAACGCTCACCTCTGTCACCTGCCCCACTGCATTCCCAAACAACAGATCGAACACTGCTCCCACTCTAGTTGACGTCTCAACATATTGCTGCAAAAAGCAATCCTGAACACAATGCATAAATACTAAGCCATCCTGCCCTTTTACTGACTGCGTTTCCCAATCGATGTTTGGAAAATTGAAATCCCCAACCAACACCAACCTATTTCACCTGCATATCCCACCTATTTCCTTGCACATTTGCTCTCCTCGTTCCCTTTCCCCATTTGGAGGCCTATAATATACCCCATAATAGTAACCTCACCCTTCTTATTTTTCAGCTCTACCCACACTGACTCTCTTGACGAGCCCTCCAGTCTATCTTGCCTCAGCATTGCTGTAATATCCTCCCTGACATTTAATGCCACACCTCCCCCTCTTAATCCACCAACTCTGTCACATCTAAAGCAGCGAAATCCTGGAACATTCAACTGCCAGTCACAACCTTCTTTCAACCATGTCTCGCTAATGGCCACACATCATAATGCCACATGTTAATCCACACCTTTAGCTCATCCAGCTTTCTTACTACGCTCCTTGCGTTAAAATAAATACAACTCAGGGATCTCCTACATCCTACCTTCTGCATATCCTCCTCTCTTCCATTCTCACAATTTTCACTGCAACATCTGTTTACTACTTCCTGCTTTTCCTCCCTCAAATTATTTAAACTTGTCTCTTTCCTTATCCTACTAACCCTCACCCTACTGTCCTGGCTGACCTGAAACTCTGTCCCCAACCATATCAGTTTAAATCCCTCCTGACAGCCCTAGCAAATGCCCCCACCAGGAGACTGGTCCCTCTGGGATTAAAATTTCACCCATCATTATGGTATAGGTCCCAGCTTTCCCAAAAAAGGTCCCAGTAGTCCAAGAACTTTCTCTCGAAATAAGTGGAACAGGAAGGAAAACTGTGCTAGCCTAAAAGGAAGAGGTTATTATCTGGAGAACCCTGATGGGCCAAGTTTTATCAGCGAAACATTGAGGTGACTAATGGTTGTAGCTCAGTTGTGGAAATTCTGGAACAACAAATCTCTCTCTGAAAAACCAACGGAACTTTCCTGAGTGGCAAAGCCTGATGAACTTTATACATGTTCAATTCTGTGCACAGTGTCAGAATTGCCTACAACCAGTGAATTTAGAAGAATGAGAAGTGAGATTGAACTGTGAACCAAATAACTTTTCTTAAATTTACAAACACATCATACACGTGCGCTTAGACTTAGAAGGGGATTAAGGTTAGTTAATAGAGATAAGTTAAAGTTTGATTTTCTTTTCATGTTTAAAGATAATTAAAAACAACTTATCTTTATATAACTACTTGTCCTGGTGAATGTCTATTGCTGCTGGGTTTTGGGATCCTTTGGGCTCATAACACCATAGTCTGGCAACGTACATGGACCTCCTTCCCACTCCATTCATTTTGGACCCCCACATGAAGAGGGAAACTTCTCTGGTAACTGCCAGGGCAGAGGTGTGTGGGATGGGCCACACCTGCATCTCATGCAGCAGTACCGAGAGCACCTTGCACCTGATGACCTTGTTCTTCCCCATTACGGAGAGGGAGTGTCATTCCCACAGACCCAATTTCTGGTGGACATTTACAATTGTCTCTGACCAATTCTTGTAGCATGCCTCAGCCCCTCCAAGCCAGTTTCCCGACACCTTCAGGTAGTCAGATCTGACTGTGAAGAGGACAGCGGATTGATTTACCAAAGTGCATTGCCTCGCTTTTGTTCCAGTTTACCCTGGAACATAGCATTGTATTCTTCCAGGCCCAGCCACTTCCAGACGTGTAAAACTCAGCCGTTCTCCCAAAGCTGGGGGTTTCTGTGCTGGTCCCTGTCTCCTGGAGTTGGAATTCTCTACACTGCTCCCTGTCTCCTGATATTGGTGCTTTGTTCTCCACCAGTCCCACAGCACAACACTGATCCCTGGATGGAATGTAGAGGTACAGAGGGATCAGTGAAAATATGGGTAATTTTGCCAGGGTCGGGTCCATCCAGGAGCCTGATACCAGCAGTGAACCTGTGGAAGGGAGTGATAGAGGACATTCGATGGTGCACCAGCAGGACACTGCTTAAGGTGCGGATTCCCTCGGGCTCTCGAGGGGAGAAGGCGCTGGTTATTCCAATATTTTAGGTGAGGCAGGGTCCAAATTAGAGCTGGCGCAGGTCATCAACGGTCTATATAACAGGTGCCTGGAACTGTCATGAAGATACTAAGGGCTGGTTGAGGTTGGTAAGGAGGGGGTAGTTGTGTTCCAATGAGGGATTGATGAGTGAGGGGCCACATGGATGGGACTTTGAGACAAGGAGCCACTGATTGTCCAGGGATAGGGCCTATAAATAGACCTGCAGATATCCAGCAGACAGCATCTTTGACCCACTACCATCAGGAAGGAGATATGGAGGAACAAAATCAAGCTGCGAGGCAGGGAAATAACTTCTTCCCACAGGCCCACAGATTGACAATGTAATGTGAGTTGAATGCGTCCGTGGAATGAAAAGGTTGAGAGGGATATGGACTGTTTGCAAGCAGCTTGGCCAGCAGAAAAGAAGGGCCGAAAGGACTGCTTCAGAGTTGTCTATCTAGACCAGTCATTTGAGTTGAATCTTTAAAAAATTCATGATAGGCTGGACTATCATTTTAGATGGAGATTTTACATTGACACATGCAGCCCGGGAACAGGCCCTTTTCAGCCTATGAGCCACAACCACTCAATTACACCAATGATCTACGAACCCCGGTACATTTTAAATGGTGGAAGGACCAAGAGCAACTGATGGAAAACCACGCAGACACGGGAAGAATGAACAACTTCCCACAGACTGTGTCAAATTTGAACCCGGCTCGCTGGCCCCTTAACAGCGTTGTTCTAACCGCGACGCTAATCTCGCCACTCTCAATGATTCCCAGGGTTCTTCCTCTGACTTTCCATGAACTGTGATTGCTTCCAATTCCAGTGTCCTTGTTTCCCTGAGGCTCTGACACCTGCCCAGTGACTCTGTCCCCAATGCCTCTCCCTGGCCGGATGATCATCGCTCTCTTTCTCGGCTCTCACCCAAACTTTCTTACCCCATTTCCACCACCTACAACCCCCCTGTCATGTCCCACCCACTCACCCACAGGGCCAAGGGTAATGAGGTGGGGGCAGGTCCAGGCTGTACTCACACAGCTTGTCGAAGGACAAGTGAGAGCAGGAGTCCTGGAGCAAGAGGTGAAGGGCAGAGTTTACTGTAGCAACCAGCTGAACTGGGCTACATTCTCCAGGGTGGGGGAAGAGAGAGGACTGGCTCAGATGGGACAGATATCCCTGTGCCAAGGGTCGGGAGATTTTCCAGCTTGGTGAAGGTATGGGACGCTGCCACTGGCAAGGAGACTGGACCACTGCCCTCCCCACATCTCCACCATCTGGGGGTTCCTGGAGCAGCAGGTTCCAAGGCCTGTCGGTGGGGGAAGGGGGAGGTTCAGTAACTGGGGAGGGGCAGTTCCAATGCATGATCGATTGGAGATGAGCCTAGTGAGAGGATCGGTCCAGTGGGAGGACAGACATGATGGGGAATGGGCCTTTGAGGCAGGCCCATTGGAGGGCTGGGGCTTCAAGATGGGTCTAGTGGGGAGGCAGGGGCTTTGGGCACCAGCCAGTGGGAGACAATGGCTTTGGGAATGGACTTGGTGGGGGTCAGGGGCTTTGGGGTGGGACCTGTGGGGAATTGCGTTTGTGGGAGGACCTATCGGGCAAAATAATTAGTGACAGGCCGAGTTGGGAACTGTATTGGGGACAGAATCGGTAGGAGTTGGGAGGACCCAGTGGGGATGCGATTGGGATTGGATCCAGTGGGGGATGGTATTGGGGTGTGATCTGGCGGGGGACGGTATTGGGGTTGGATGCAGTGGGGGAATGGATTGGGGATGGACGCAGCGGGGGATGGGATTGGGACAGATTCGTCTGGAGACGGGATTTTGGATGAAATCAGCAGGGACAGGATTGGGGACGGACCCGGCGGGGGGTGGGATTGGGGACGGACTCGTCGGGAGACAGGATTTTGGATGGAGCCGGTGGGAACAGGATTGGCGATGGACCCGGCGGGGTATGGTATTTGGGTTGGACCCAGTGGGGACGTGATTGGAGATGGACCCGGCGAGGGATAATATTGAGGATGGACCTGGCAGAGGAAAGTTTTGGAGATGGACCCAGTGGGGGATGGACCCAGCAGGGGACTGCCCACTGACTCTATCTTCAATGCCTCACACCATCTTTGCCGGATGATCACAGCCGGATGATCACCGCTCTCTTTCCCAGGACTCACCCGAACTTTCCTACCCCAATTCAACCACCTACTACCTCGTCGTCATGTCCCACCCACTCACCCACAGGGTCATGAGGAGGGGGAAGCTCCTGGCTGTGGTCACATAGCTCATTGAAGGACAAGTGGGAGCAGGATTCCTGGGGCAAGAGGTGAAGGGCAGAGTCTACTGTAGCAGCCAGCTGAACTGGGCCACATTCTCCAGGGTGGGGGGAGAGAGAGGACTGGCTCAGATGGGACAGATATCCCTGTGCAAAGGGTCAAGGGATTCCCCAGCTTGGTGAAGGTATGGGATGCTGCCACCAGGAAGGAGATGGACCTCTCTGCCCTCCCCACATCTCCATTGTCTGGGGGTCCCAGGAACAGCTCAGATTCCAAGGCCTGTGGGTGGCAGAAGGGGGAGAACTGGGGTGGGGTAGTTGTGATGGGTGATCGATTGGAGAGGGTCCCAGTGAGGGAGGACAGACCTGATGGGGGATGGGCCTTTGGGTACAGGCAAATAAGGGAGTGGGGTGGGGATGGGGACTTTGGGCTGGGCATGTTGGGGGACAGGGGCTGGGTGAAGGCCCTGGTGGGAGTCAGGAGCTCTGGGAACAGTCCAAGCAATGGGTGGAGCATTGGGGACGGGCCCATTGGGGGTCAGAGGCTTTGGAGATGGGACCGGTGGGGGATAGGTGCTTTGTTGACAGGCCCGGTGGTGAACAGGATTTTAGGGATGATCTCAGCAGGGGGGAGGGGTATGGGGACGGGCCTGGTGGGAGATGGGGGCTTTGGGGATGGGTCTGGTGGGTGACAGGGGACAGTATTGGGGATGGACCCAGAGGACGGAGACAACCCCTGGAGCTCCGGTTCACCATAGGGTCACTCACCTTGGCCCACGGTCATGCATTGATCTGCGGGAATGTGAATTCAGAGCAGTTTCGGTTCATCTCCCGGATCTGCTCCCTGGTTGAGGTCCCCAACACCTGTTGGGACAGAAACCACCTTCACCACTGCCTCAGGGTGGGGCAGCAGGAGGGTGACAAGGGGAGGGGATGCAGTGTATGTGTACCAGGTCAGGGACATGGGACGAGCCCTAGAACTGGGGTGGTGGTGAAGGCTGAAACGTTAGGGGCCTTTAAGAGGCTCTGAGTCACGTGGATGAAAGAAAAATGGAGGGTTATGAGGGAGGAAGGGGTTAGTTATTTTTATTTTGGTAGGAATACATCGGTCGGCACAATATCGAGGGCCGAAGTGCTTGTACTGTGCTCTCGTGTTGTACGTTAAACCTGTCGGTCTTTCAGCAAGTGGAGATGTCAGGGCGGCAACACTGCCGACTGGCACATTCCATGCTGCAGGAGTACATGCTGAGGGATGGATGGAGGCTTGGCACAGCCAAAACGAAGGCACTATGGGGATGGATCATAACCCTCTCATTACCGGGCATTGAGAGGCTGAGACCAAAGGGAACTCCTCCAACAGCAGAGGGGGGCAGTAACCACAGGGTATCAAAGTGGTGGCAATGAAGGTAACCAGAGACGTATGCAGCAATGTGCAGTGAAGGGAATATCTGGATACAACAGGAGGAGGAGAAAAGACTTGGAACAGTCTTCCTCTTTGGAAATAATTTGTAAATAAAGTCAATTTTGCGGGGTTGGGGGGAGGGGAAGAGAAAAGCCCTACTCAGTCAACTTTGCTTCATGAGATACATTCTCCGATCCAGGAAATCTCTTCTGCACTCGCTCCAAAGTACAAGGACAAATTTATTACCATTGGATAGCACAAGTACGACCTGATAAAACAGCGTTCTTGGGGTAAACATATGTAAACACACAACCAAGCCCTCACACAACAGACAAATGATACATGTGGAGCACGTCCAGAAAAATAACTCCATATTGTTGAATAAATAGCAGAGTCGAGGAGTATTTGTATGAGCAGCTCATCAATCATTCCACGTTCTCTGTGCCTGGAGGAAGAGGCTGTTCCTGGGCCTGGTGGTACTGGCTCTGAAATTCCTGGATCTCTTTCCCGACGGGAATAGCTGGATGATGCTGTTGGCCGGGTGAAGGGGTCCTCGATGATTTAGTCAATGATCTTAGTGGATCACATTGATATATGGGGTGGTGGGGGGCAGGATGGTGTCCCCAGTGTTGCTCTTGGCCTCTTTAGGTCCCGTGGATTGATCTCTGATCATTTTAAAAATATATTAATTATAAATTAAATGCACAAAAATTAACACAATTAATAATAATACAAATGAAATACAAATATACGTGGCATTTATAAAAGAAAGAATAAAGAAATCCCCCCATAAACCACCTCATCCCCCCTCTATCTGGACATGAGCAAACTGGCCTCCACTCAGCCCCCACGACACAGATATAGGTGACCGAAAGCAGCGAACAGCACTCCAATCACTGGTTCTGGGGAGGTGGGGATCATGCTAACTCAGAATCTACCCTATGCACAAGATGGCTGACGAACGTGGTGACCATGCAGAGTCCATGGGGACCAACAACTTTCATCCCAGGGGACAACCCGTAAGGAAGGAATCAACAAGGACAGGAATACTGAACAATCGGAGGCCGGCACGGATATGACATCACTCCTGTCGACAGCAGCAGGGAGAGAATAGAAGTAGAGCTGTCAGTGCAATGAAGCATCTTTGACTTTGATTTCTTGGGCGTGTGTCCTTCTTTCCACCCTTCACAGCAGCGTGCACGCTCCAATTTCACATCGGGAGTCATGTGTCCATTTTCCTGATATGAAGAATGAGAAGTGCACACATATTGTCAAATTTGTTTCTGGGATGTTTTAACCGGGTGATAGAAGGAAAGTTTGAATATGGATCTCTTTGTCATTGGAAAAAAGGGAGATGACCTTACAACATTATGAGAGGACACAGCAGCAGGGATCGAGAGAGGATAATGCAAAGGAGCCGAACACCAAGTGTCACAATTTCCCAATAACCGATCGGCTGCTTAGACTTTAAGAAATGTCTTCAATGAAAATTAAATATCCTTGGAATTCTCTCCTGTATTGAAGGTTAATTTGAAATTAGGATCCATGGACTTATGATGAATTTATTGCTGTACACATTTCTAGTGGGATCATATGCATTTAACTTAGATGCAGATACTTTGAAAAAAGTAACAGACATTAAATTGGAAGCAGTAATAAATTTGAAGGAAAGATTGAGAATAAATAGTCTCCCTTGCAGTTGGGGTACTATGTATTTCTTGAGATCAGAGGAATCCTGGAGCCAGGACAAAGTGATCCTATGAAATCTAAGGATTTGATTGAGTTGTTGGGGTAGCTGGAAATGGAAGGGCTGAGGGTTCTCCTGTTCCTTCGACTGCCTGTCTTCTGTCTTGCGATGCTGATTGGGTGCGACTTTGTGTTCGCACGCTTGCTGATTGGTTGCTTCAGTTGTACGAGCCAATGGGCTGATTCGGTGAGGCCGCTATTGGATTGGACACTGAAGTCGGGTTGGATTGATAGGCGGATTCGCGGGCTGATTGGCTCGTGCTGTGAGGAGGCGGGACGTTGGCGGGGGCCTCGCCTGCTCGGAGTCCGTCGCGTCGCCGCAAGCTCAAAATGGAAGAAGTTAGTGGCAGCGCTGTGACCTTCCTCAGCCGCGCAGTCCGCGGGGTAACTCGCAGCTGGAGGGGGCGGGGGCAGGAGATTGGCAAGTCTGGTTGGCGCATGCGTGGTGAGTTCGCGCATATGTTGCAGATACGCATGTGCCGATTGTGGGCTACGAAGTGAAACATTTGCGCAAGTGCCAACTGACGACAGGCGCATGCGCACAGAAATTAAGATGGCTACCCCCAACCAATGGACCCTTGGTCTTTTGTGCATTGTGTCTGTGTTCTCGTTTATCAAATCATTTGATTTTAAAAATAGGCTCTAAGACTTCAGGGCTCCTCGCACGAGGGCAAAACTCCGACTTGCGTCCATTATGGGATTTGACTCCATTACGGTCGCAAGTTGGGGAGGACCTGTCGGGGTCATTGGGTCGCTTAGGAAGGGAGGGAAAACCAATCCATTTTTCTTTGCTTCCCAATGCTCATAGAATGTGTCTGATTCCATCCGTTGTTCCTGTTGTAGCATCACATTCTTCATAAAGTTAGATGTTATTTTTTTAAAGTTGTGTCACTTGAACAATAATGCTCCAACCCTTCTGATCCTGACGTACCATGTGTCTAAAATGTAATGTTTCTCAGTTACTTGTCCAAATGCCTGGGGAAAAAAAGAGGGACTTTGGTGTTAACAATAGAGAGTAAAGATTTCACCAATCCTTTTGAATTTATGATCTCTGGGATTTCCGGTCATGTTTTCTATTTAGGTTGGTGTTTCTTGCAGACCTGTTTGGTTGCAGCAAGTAAGAAGTTATCGATTTGTAGCATCCACTGCAGCAGTGCTACCAAATAAAGAGACGTCCCCACAAGGTGAGTGTAAACAAAGACTGGCTTTACTGGTTTAAATTCCCCACGTGTGCTCATGGCCCACCCACTTCTGGTGACGTGCCCCTGACTTCCAGCAGTGACGTCATTGCATTGTGGCATCACTCTCCAGCTGGCTGGTCGCTACACGGAAGTGAAGGGCATCTCAGCCCGCACATGGTGCTAGGCCCAGGCTCCTTCTCAGTGGTAAAGGGGTCTCTGTGCCATCTTGGACTGTCCAAGTGTTGCAGTCATTTAGCCTTTTTTGCTTGCCTGGTCACCTGGTGCACTACAATCTCAGCGTTGATAAGGGGGAAATTCTTTCAATGCTTTATTCACTTTTATTACAGAATTCTTCCTTGATTATCTGTGTAACATTGAAAATTATGGGTTTTCATGAACAGGGATCATGATTTTACTCATAATTTGGTGAGCAAATGGATGGGACATTTTTGCTAATGTCCCATGGGAAGCAAAATAAAAATGAAGTGACAAAATTAGGAAGGTTTGTTGACCCTTCCTTTTAAGCAGGATGTCAGGATAACCTTCATGTTACTTGCTGAATTAAAATGTGATTTGACAGTTCTTAATGGCAGCTGCCATATTGGCATTGCAAGGAGAGATGGGAAATGGATCAGGTCCTTGGTGGTCCCAGTAATGCAACGTAGAAAGATGTCGCAGGGCTGAATGTGGTTTAGGGAGGGAGAGGGTATTAATTTTTAGGAAACGTATGTGGCCAGACACCTATCAATATTTTTTTGTCAAATAGAAACTCCTGCTGGTAGAAGCCATTTCCTACTTTGAACAGGCCCAATGTCATTATCCAAACAGATATTGTTAAGAGCCCAAAAGATCCCAAAACCCAGCAGCAAGAGACATTCACCAAGACAAGTGGTTTTTAAAACAGAAGTTATTTTTAATCAAATTTAATCATGAAAATAGAATTAAACTTTCACTTAACTCTATACTTAACAAACCCAAATTAACCCCCTTTCAATTCTAAGTGCACATGTTTGTAATGTGTTTAAATTTAAGAAAAGTTATTTGGTTCACAGATGAATCTTACTATTCCTTCTTCCAAGTTCTCTGGATGCAGGCAATTCTGCTGTGCACAGAATGGAATGTGTATAAATTTCACCAGGATTTGGTGCTCGAAAGGTAAATGTTTACCGCTCAGGATAGTTCTTGTAGGGTTTTTAGAGAGAGATTTGTTGTTCCAGGATTTCCACATCTGAGGTACCACCATTAGTCACCTCAATGTCTCACTGATGAACCTTGCCCCGTTAGGGTTTTCCAGATGGTAATTATTTCTGCAAGCTACTACAGAGTTCCATTCCTCTTATTCCAAACAACAGGAGTTCTTTCTTCTGCTCAAGCTGTTGTTAGATAAACAAAACCCAGGTGTGACTTTCCTCTAAGCACCCTGCAGAAAAGTACTTGTAGCCATCCTGGCTCCATTTCCAAACAATGGTCATTCATTTTATGACATCTCTTTGATTAACATCAACTTGTGAATGTGAATAACATTCTCCAGAGATCTTCAATATTTCTTCAGTCTTTCAAATAAGATGTTTTATAATGTATGTGTGTGTATGTATGTACCCTACTCTAAATCTTACCAAAATCCCAAATATTACCAAATTCTCCAAATATATTTATCCATTACAATATCACGTAAGGAGCATTTAAGAGACTCTTAGACTGGCATACATGGGTGAAAGAAAAACAGGGTTGTAGCGGATGCACAGCGCGGTATTACAAACCACGATCATCAGTTCACAGACTTACCTGACACGTCGCGGGCTAACAGTGCTGGGTACCAAAGTACAGTGATTGGATCAGATGAAGCCCCTGCCTAAAGGCATGGGGCACTCATGGCTCGTAGCTTTAACCAGCTGGTCCCGTGGACCAGAAGGTGTTCACTAATATTCTCATTGACAGGCAGGGAATAAAAGGTCTGTGTATGTCTGCAATAAACCAGTCTTGAGATGACTACCTTTGTATGTGTTTGCCTTTATTGAGTAGCATCTACTGCAGTAGCTGCTACAGGGTATTTTTTTTTGTTAGAAATATCTAGAACAGCACAACATCGTGGGCCAAAGGGCTTGTACCGTGCTGTAATATTCTGTTATTTCTGTTATTGCTTGATTTTGAATATCTGTTGTAAGCTCTGTGAGACTTCAATAATGTAGCAAATGTGCTCAGCAACATTGCAGTCGGGAGTTTGAATCTCCTGGTTGACTTGAGCTTTTCTCTTTTTTACACAATGCTTTATAGTTCTGGTCAGTAAGAAAAGAAATATTGTGCATGTTGAATATGTCATTATGTCTGAAAGTAACACTGGAAAAGAGTCAGTAACACCAAGGTAAATAGCACCCTGAAGTGGCTGGTGCAGTTTCCTGATGGGCAGAAGTTATCCCTCAGTGGCGACAGTGATGTGAAAATGTGGGTAAATTATTTTGTATATGATTTATACATGGAAAAATTAGTTGTTGTTTCTTCCAATTTCAGGTCGGTGTGGTTGCAAAGTGGGTAAGGGTAGAAAATACTTGGGAATCAACAACTGGGGCTTGCATTTGATGGTGTGGAAGTTAAAATGGAAACTCACAATAGGCTCATCTGATTAAGCAAGCCACTGGCTCTCATACTTCCACCAGAAGTGAATCTAGAATTGAATTTTGAGTCATTTATGGTAGGTAACTTCAAAGTCTGTTGATTGTAAGTCTAAATTAAGAGCCCTTTTGCCCCTGGCTGTGCTGAAAGATTGTTTTGTTCATTAACTAAATCTTTCTGAGAGGGAGAATAGAGTGAAGCTGCTTTCCTACTCGTTGGTGATGAATCTTGCAGTAAGAACTTTCAAATAATTACATATTCCTAATTCCTCCCAGTCCTCGGGCATTTTCCCCTGCAATCTACATCAGTTACCACCATCCAGGAATTCTCATGCAGGGTAAAGTTTCAAATTCACTTCCTCCAACCATGTCCGTGCCCTTTGTGGCAGGAAACCCAATCAAGAGTAAATGACAGATTGACTGAGGACCTCCACTTGGATCACAATGGCCATCTTGGCTCATGGTCACAAGCTGTTTTAAGTTCCATTCCATTCCCACACTGATCTTTGTATTTCACCTCACCCAGACAATGGAGGAGGCAGAAGACAGAGGAACCATCTCTTATTGAATTTGTGAATTGATGGTATGAATATGGAATTTTCCAAGTTCATGTAACCTACGCACACCCCCCCAAGTTTTTCTCTCTGTCCTGTTGATCCACCCAGTTCCCCTCATATTTTCCCTTCCAAACCAGATGACTTATAAATGTGGGCAGAGAAATGGCAGATGGAGTTTAATCTGGACAAGTGTCTTGCACTTGGAGAGGACTTGTAGTAGTATTGCAATGAGGGATCTTGGGGTGCAAGCGCGAGCTCCTTGAAAGTGGCAACAAAAGTGTAGGGTGTTAAAGAAAGTATTCTTCATTGAGCAGGGCATTAAGTATAAATGTGGTTATACCACATTTTGAGTGTTTTCTGCAATTCTAGTTGCTGCATGACAAAAAGAGTTCATCAGGGGGTTGCTTGGGGTAGAGCATTGGCTCTGAGGAGAGGGTGGACAAATTTGGATAGTTTTCTCTGGAACATTGGAAGCTGAGTGATGACCTGGTTGAAATTTATCCAATTATTGTGGTCCTGGAGAAGGTAGATTTCTTCTTCCCCCGCCGCCGTGGGAGATGTAAAAATACTACGATGCCTATATTGAACATGAGAGGGGAAAAGTAGAGAAGTGAGGCAGGTTTTTGCACAGTGTGGTGGGGGTCTGGTTCACGCTGCCAGGATAGTGGTGAAATCACCACGATTTAAGAGGCATTTGGTTGGGCACATGAACAAGAGGGAATGGGTGATGTGTATGGACCATGTGCTGATAGATGGGATTAATTTAAATGAGCATCATGGTCACCACAGACATTGTTCACCAAATGGCCTATTCCTGGGCTGCTCTGCTGTGTGATGATTCATCTCTTTTCAAGGATTGTTGCCGATGGGCAGTAAAATTTTCACAGAGGTCTATCTCCAATGAATGTATTTAGAACATTTCCATGAGTTAATTCCCTGTAGAAACAGCAGTTTATCATTCAAGTTGTGTAGCCACAGCAATAATGCAAAGTTTGAAGGCCATCATTACTGAATCAATTTTAATCAGCCTTCTCCTTGTACAATGTTCAGTTGAGTCAACAAAATCAAAATGCAAATTTTAACCTCTAGGAAAGATTAGTTACCCTCTGCAATACAGAATTATTGCTGAAAAAATATATGGAAAATTTTGTGAATTCAACTTCCAAAGAGGTGATGAAGAGGAACCACAACGGGATTTAAAACAAATTTAAATCCAGAATATTTATTAGAAGATGTTTATCACAATAAACATGTTCAGGTTCAGTAATGATCAATTCTGGAATGGCATGTGGCAGTAATAAAAGGAATGCAGGATAGATATATCCCAAGGAAAAAGAAATTAAAGATTTGGATTGTGGTTTAAATGGTTTTGTGGCCAAATTTGCGGAGGTCACCAAGATAGGGGACAGAGTAGGAAGTGTAGAAAGCATAAAGTTGCAGAAGGATATAAACAGATTAGGAAACTGGGCAAAATGATGGCAGATGAGGTTTAAAACTGAGAAATGTACAGTTGTACATTTTGGCAGTGGAAATAAACAGGAAGCATACTATTTGGATGGGATGAAAATTCAGACCTTGGATGTGCAAAGGGACCTGGGTGTCCTTGTTCAAGGAAACCTAAAAGTTAATGACCAGGTGAAATTGGTAATGAAGAAAGCAAATGCTATGTTGGCATTCATATCAAGAGAAATAGTGTACAAGAGTAAAGAGTTGTTAATGAAGCTCTATGGGGCACTGGTGAGACCTCATTTCGAGCACTGGGTGCAGTTTTTGGCCCCCTATCTGAGAAAGGATGTGATGTTGTTGGAGAGGGTGCAGAGGAGAATGACGAGGATACCCAGAATGCAAAATATAATGTACGAGGAGTGTTTGACAGCTCTTGGGTTGTATTCATTGGGGTATCGGAAATTAAAGAAGAAAGCTCATGGAGACATTTTGTATTTTGAAAGGTTTAGATAGGGTGGATGCGGGTAAGATGGTTCCCTTGGTGGGTGAATCGAGGACAAAAAAATTAGAGGTTATCCATCCAAAACAGAGATTGGGAAGAACTTCTTTCACCAGAGAGTCATGGAGCTGTGGAACTTACTGCCTCATACAGCAGTGGAAGGCAGATCACTGGGAGTATTTAAAACAGAAATAGACAAGTATCTCATTAGTGAAGGCATGAAGGGATATGGGGAAAAGGCTGGAAATTGGAAGGAGTGTAGAGTAGCTCAGTGTGTATTTACGGAGCAGACTCAATGGGCCTGGTGGCCTGGTTCTGTTCTTTTGTCTTGGGATCTTGTTCTCATTTGAGAGAGATTATCGAAGGCAACTGAGAAAAATGGAAACAATTCGAGGCAATTGTTGGAGTAGGTTATTTGTTTGCCATCTCTATGTAAAACTCCAAAATTATCTGTCACTTTGGATCGGTGCTGGTCCCTCAAATCCCTGAGGAACATAGTCTTTCTAATATGTCATGTGTTCCTTCAGCTACAAATGATTCTCTTTTTCAAACATGGCCACAGGTTACTCGTGCTTCATTTCTGTCTTGCAATCTTTTTGGGTGGTTTTTCAGTTGTAAATGTGGCAAATTCCATTTTGGGAGTGGATTTCTTGTCACATTTTTCCGTGATGTATTTGAAAAAACGTTGTTGTGTGGACTGAAGCTCTTGAATGCAAGTGAGCTGCATTTGTTGTCCTTCCAATGCCATCTGCTGCCTGACAAGCCTTCAACCTGATTCCTGCCCTTTCCAAGCCTTGCTCGTGTTTTCCTCGCCTCGTGACCTCATCATAACGGTGTACAGACATGCAATAAGCCACCATATAAAGGCAGGGTCTGAGACGCAGACTCGTAATACCCCTGGATTATCTTAAAATCGCAAGATTGGATTGGCAAGAGTTGGGCGTAGTCCACAGATCTGACAGCTGCTGGGCTTCACGGTTGCATATGGTTCTGAAAAAAAACAAGGGATTGGCGGCCTTGCAGAGATGATAGTCCCCTGAACAATTCCACCGTGCCTGACTGATACAATATTCCAAATTTACAAGCCTTCTCAGCAAACCTACATGGCAAATATGCATTTGCTAAAATAGATCTAGAACGTGCTTACTATTAGATTCCATTTGAGTCTCTGGATGTCACGAAGACAGCTGTGCTGCTCCCGTTCGGCATGTTTGAGTTTCTGAGAATACCATTCGGTCTATGGAATGCAGCTCAGACATTCCAGTGGTTCATGGACCACAAACTCACTGGCCTTGGGTTTTTTTGGTGCTTGTGTTGATCGAGGAGATTCTGGTTGTAAGTGTGGATGAAGAGGAGCACAAGAGCCACCTTATCTCATTGTTTCCGAGGCTTGAGGAATGTGGCATCGTGATCAATCCCAGGAAAGTGTTTCGGGAGCTGCTGATCTTGTATTTTTGGGACGTAGAGTTATGCAACATGGTATTTTGCCAGATGAATGGGAAGTTCGTGAATTTTGAGAATTTCCTCCCCCCTTTAAGGTTGGCCAGTTGTGATGGTTTTTAGGTATGAGGAATTTTTATTGCTGTTCCCTGGTGAATGCCACAGCATCTCTATTACCTCTTACTGAATGACTCAAAGGATCTGATGTCTGTTTCAAAAAGACCTTAATTTTGAAAGACGATGCCGTGTGTGCTTTCCATGATGTGAACACTGTTCTTACAAATGCCACTAAAGTTGTACATCAAATGCCCAAGGCCTTGCTCTCTTACCACAGATGCATCGGTCAGTGCTGTGGGACCAGTGTTCGAACAACGAGTCTGTGGGCAATTGGAAACTTTGGCATTTTTTGTTCCAGCCAAGTGGTCACCAGCTCAGGACATTTGGCAATAACTCTTATCTATCTATCTCGCAGTGAAACATTTCAGTTTAAAAAAATATATTTATAGCTTTATATACAGTTCAATATAATAATAGAATCATATCCAAATGATACTTACAATGATCAAAATAGAATAAAAAAATAAATGTTGTACTGTACATAAAAGTGAGAAGAGAAAAAAGTATAAAAGATAACAAATGCAGATCTAGGTGCAAAGCTACTGTGATAACTATTCCCTCCCAAAAGGAAAGGCAGGATATTAATAAAATAGTAGAATTAAACCAACATGATAAGGTTCAACCATTAAGATTAAAGAAAAGTGGTGGTGGGGTGGAGAAGTGAATACATTAGATATCCCAACCCATATCTAAATCTGGTTTCCATATTTTGAAGTATGTATCATACCCAGTTCTAATATTATAAGTCACATTTGCGAAGGGAATACAATTTTGCATTTCCCCACAATCAATTTTAAGCTGGGATTCAGATCTAAAACATGAATTTGAAAAATTAGGAATAAATTAATTGATGTGGCATTAAATATAATTGATGAATAAGTTATAATTAACTAATCCATCAAAAACATTAATTACTGTGCCAATAAATGTCAGACCAGCAAAAAGGGTCAATTTCAGTTCCCATATCCAATTCCCATCTTTCTTTTAATTTATTCAAGTCTGGGTTTGGAGATAACTGTTGAAGTAGAAGATATAATTTGGAAATGCTTCTTTGTAATTCCCTCATGAATCCCAATTTCCAATCCAATATTTCAGCTTTTTATTGGAAGGTCATCCTTTGACCATTTGTACAGACCACCAGCCTCTTATGCATACTGTATCTCTACTTGCCAAGGGAGATTTGGCACTTGCACTTCATCCTTCAATTTTCATCGGACACACATGACATCTGAGAGAAAGCGAATGCTGTGATTGGTGCCCAATCCAGGTGCGACATTACATACAACTACTGACATCAATTTCAATGCCATGGCTCATGCACGGTGCACTGATCTCGATTTCATCCGGTGTAACCAAATCTGGTCTCCATCTTCAAGATGTGACCCTGGATGAATCGGCAGAAAAGTTGGTCTGATTTTTTTTTTCCCCAACAGGAAGGACTAGGCTGTTTGTGTGGGCGGCTATGAGGCAGGAGATTTTCTCTTCACAATCTATCTCTTCCTGGTGGAAGAGCATCAATCAAACTGGTGAAGGAACATCTTACCTGGCTTCATGTTAAACAGAATGTTGGATTATGGGCAAGGACTTGCTTGCTGGGTCAACGCCCTAAAGTCTCCAGGCACATGAAATTCAAACTGGGGCATTTTGTTGTTTTGGATTCCTATTTCCAGCACGTGCACCTTGTGGCTTGGAAGGTCCACTTCCGCCATCTCGGCAATGTACTTCTCTGCTCACGGGTGAGGACAGGACTACCAGGTGGAAGGATGAAATTCCTATCATCGGCATCTCTGCAGAGGCAATTGCTAGGGCTTTTGTGGATCATTGGATTCCACCTTTTGGTGTTCTGGGCACTATTACAACAGATCGAGGGTCTCAGTTCGAGTCAGCATTGGTCCGAGCTCTCATTGATCCTCTGGGCACTACCTGAATTATGGCTAAGCATTTCAGGGCCAACAGCGTCTTTGAGCATTTTCATTGACAATCGAAAGCACCATTGACAGCAGGTGGCAAATCATCGACATGGAGCGAACGTTTGCCCATGGTTCTCCTTTGCGTGACTACAGCTCTTAGGGCAGATCATGGATGTTTAGTGGCTCTATGCTGACCTTGCCAGGTGAGTTTGTGAATCTGAGTCCAGACACAGTGCTCCATGAACAGGTCAGTTATCTTGACCGTCTTCGAGAAAATGATAAAACTCTGACGTTCTCCTATGTGGCAGCATCATCTCCAGTGGATGTGCCAAATGATTGACAACAGTGTTCTCGTGTGTTTCTTTGACATGATGTTGTTCGTAAACCACTTTAGCCCATTAACAATGGTTCTTTCCAGGTCTTATGGCACCATCCATAGTGTTTTGTTATTGACAGGAATGGAAAAGGTAACACTGTTTCCATCAACAGGTTGAAGCCAGTGTATTTCGAATGTCCACATTCTGCATCAGGGCCCGAGCGAAAGGACCAGTCATACCCCTGCATCGCCTGTCTTGCAGTATCATACGAGATCAGGCTGAACTGTCAACCTTCCAGACCGCTACACTGGGGACAGTTCCATTCAGTCGCCTCCTTGCATGGCTCGGAGGCTGGAGGTGGGGGTGGGGGTAGGGGGCTGTCACGGTGATGCATCTGCCTGCTTTGGGAACGGTGCCAGTTGCCGCTGATGATGTAATTGAAGCATCACGCTGGAGGATTAGCCCATGTGCGCAGGTGTGTTAAACATCAGTATATGGGTGATGGATCTCGGATGCAGGAGGAGTAGAGAGAGAGTGTCAGGATCACCATGTGGCACTGATCCAATGAGAGGTTTGGCTGGGTGGTGTTTGGGGAGTTGAAGAATGCAATGTTGTGTCTGAGGAGGATTGCCATCTGGAAGAAACGAGTGAGTGTATTCTTTAATTGTTTGTAAATGGTGGTGTATCAGTGCCGTTACAAATCTAACCCTTCCCTACCTCACACTCATTACCCTCTATTATTTTTCCATCCATGTATCTTAGAGTGTTTTGAATGTCCTTATTGTACCAGCCCCGATCTCCACCCCAGCAATGCATCCCAGACCCTCACTGCTCTGTAATTTTTTTTAAGCTTGTTTAGACGATCAAATCAAAAGATGAATGAAGTTCTACTGCAACATCTTGTGATCTCATCATCATTTCTTTGCAGATTATGGGCAAATTGAGAGAAAAAATGTTTGTCTTAAATAGACACTATGCAGGAGAGGGAGAAGGGTGGATCCCTTATTATATCTGCTGTGCAAATACTGCGAGCTGCATTGTTACACCTCTTAACAACACATGTAACACCTCATCATCAGATGTTGAAGAATACTGGGGAATATTAATGATCTAAAATGCCCAAAGTGGAGAAGCAGGTCGAGATGAATGCGTTGTATTCCCAAATCGGAATGCACTTTGGAAGGCATCATTGGGTTTTAGTGACTTGCTCGTGAACCGGAATTTCTCTCACATGGATTCGTGCTCCTGAGACCATTCTCTTGCTTCCATTTCAATAAAGTGGCTACTTTCCCTTCCTGGCTCCCATGCAAGCTCGCTGTGGCTTCTTTTGTATTGACTGTTATTATGTTGTTGCAAAGTACAGTCCATCCATATTTTCTAAAAATCTGGACTAATCCGTACCAATTCACAAAATATTGATGCTCTCCATTTATTGACTTTCTTGATTTGAGTTTCTTCCCATCCAACGTGGTTCGACAGTGGATGGCACAATCGCAACTCTGTTGTGCTGCCATTGATAGGGATGGGGTTCAAATCCTGCTCTCTCTGTGAGGAGTTTCTATGTTCTCCCTGTGTGTGCTTAGGTTTTCCCTGGGGTGGGGGAGGGGGGTCCAGATTTTTCACAATGTTCATAATGTATGGGGGTGGTTGAAGGTGAATTGGGAGGCACAGGTTTGTGGGCCTAAAGGGTCTGTTACTGTGCTGTAACTAATCTTAAAGTATCGCATTGACTCTGATATGTCACTAATGTAAATCTTGGTAGTAATGGTGTGTATGATTCAGCTTTGTCTTGATCTCTGCGGCTATTGGCCTCGCCTCTCATGTGGAACCCTATAACTTGGGTGTTTTGGAATTACTTAGTTGTGAGCAGTATATCTGAATGAATAGCTTCACTAATTACTCACCATGTTCATGTTTAAAGTCCATCTATCCTTGTCTGCCAAGTCTGCACTGGAAAATTGTAAATGTTACTCCACTCTTTAAGAAGGAAGAGAGGCAAAAGACTGTAAATTTTAGACCAATCTTCACATTTAAAAAATCACGTAATTTGTTATCTTTTCCAAACAAATACAAGCTTTCATTTTGCCAACAATTCATATTTAAATCCACATCATTTTTCCACGTAATAACAATACATTCCCCAACCAATGCTAATGCGAACTGAATAAACTCAATTAGAGATTTATCCATTCTTAAACCCATTGTTAAAGTTGGAATATACCCCATTTAAAAAAAGCAGTAGATCTAACATTAAAGTAGTCTCTAATAAATCCACCTTAAACTGTTTCATTTTTATCCAAAAAGATTTACTTTATCACACAACCAGACAGAATTGGAAAAAAAAAGTACCAATTTGAGTCCCACAATGAATACATAAATCTGAATGACTAAATCCATATCTTTTTAACTTTTCTGGTGTTTAATTCAACTGATGTAGAAAATTGTAGTTCACCAAATTTAGTCACACTATCTTCACACATAGTAGTCCATCCTTCTTGGGACAATTCTAAGGATAAATCTTTCTCCCCTTTAAGCTTTGATTTATATCAATCCAGTTTAGCCATTTTCTCTTGCAACAAAGAATACATTTCTGAAATAAATCCCTTTTAAATTTAGTTAACTTAGGCATGTTCGATTCCCGCCCAAAACTCTTCACTACTGGAGCATGTACTTGAAAATATGCAAGCAAAGAATTTAACAGTACCTCAATTTTTTCCTGAAGCCTAACATAAGAAAAAAATATCCCATCTTCAAAACAATCTGCTAACACTTGAATTCAATTCATCTGGCAAATATTTAAATACTGAGATTATTCATCGAGAAGGAGATGTATTTATCCTGATATCATGCAATTTGTAATGAAACCTTATCTCCAGTTCCTATTGACAGATTTATTTTATACCAAGTATCACATAAATGTCATAATACTGGCACATTATAATAAAGCAAAAGACGAGGAGTCCATCTAAATATACATTGATGTATAATAGAATGAGAAATCTGTGCTAATAACATTTTAGCCCAGTGTGGAGGTTAATTAACATTGAACATCCTATTAATAAATTTTAACTGATAATAAACTAATAATTTAATGAATAATTCTGAAAATGAGGCCATTGTCGTCCCTAATGCATATAGCCATGTCGTCCCTAATGCATATTTCCATGTTAATGTTTTCAACAATACTCTAGCCAATGAACCTTTCTATAAAAATATTCTGATTGCTGCATAACTCTTTAAAAAATATGTTTGGACACGAACATGGAATTGATTGAAAAAGATATTGAATTCAAGGAAAAATATTCATTTTTAATACAATTCACATGTGCCATTCATGTCAAAGGAAGATCTTTCCATTTAATTCAATCAGCTTTAATTTTATCAATAGAGAAACATAGTTAAACTTACACAAATGTTGATAATCTGCATCAAACATTACCCCTAAATATTTAATTTTCTTCGTCCATCTAAGCTGTGTAATCTGTTTACAAGCAGGATAATCTTCCTCTGTCATTGGTAATATGTTCCTCTTATCCCAATTAACCTTACAACCAGACATTTCTCCATATTGTACCAAACAGGTTTGCAGATGTCATAACGATTACTGAGGATTTGTTAAATATATTGGTACAAAGGAACCTTATATTCTCTTCATTTGTTTTAATCCCACTAATTTTATCATTTTGTCTTATAGCTTGGGCTAGCGGTTCTATCACCAATGGTGACAAAGGACAACCTTGCCTAGTGGAGCGTGTTAAATTAAAGGTATCTGAAATTTGTCCATTCGTCACCATCCTTTCCAAAGGATTTTTATACAAGGCTTTAACTCAACCAGTTAAAAAAGGTCCAAACTTAAATCTTCAAGTACTTTAAATAAAAAGTACCTTTCAACTCGATCAAAGGCTTTTTCTGCATCTAATGCCACTATCATCGATTGATTCAAACAATGTCTTGACACATGAATCAACATCAACAGTCTAACAATATTTTCAGAAGAAAATCTATTCTTAATGAAACCTGCTTGATCAACATGTATTAAACATGGTAAATACTTCACAAGTCTATTAGCTACTAACTTATAATCTACATTTAATAAAGATATTGGTTGATATGAGGTAACATTCAATGGGGCTCTTCCTTTTTTGCAATAACTAATTCTAGCTCTAGAAAAGGATTCTGGAAATGCTTTTGCTCTTCTGTAGCTTGTTTAAGAACATCCATCAAAACAGGAGACAAGACTTCATAAAATTCTTTATAAAACCCTCCTGAAAACCCATCTTCTCCAGGTGATATTCAATATCGCTTCTTCAATTTCTAAATCACTTAAAGGAACTTCCAATTCTGTCCTATCTTTATCGTCCAAAACCGATAACTCTAAACTACCTAAAAAAGACTCAACACGTTCCTCATCCTGACTTACATCAAAAGGATATAAATTCTGGTAAAATGAGTGAAATTCATCATTCATTTCCTGAGGTTTAAAAGTAACTCCTGAATTATTTCTTATCGCATTTATTGTCCTTGATGCCTGTTCAGTCTTTAATTGCCGAGCGAAAACCTTATACACTCTTTCTCCTTACTGATAGTAACACAATTTGGATCATTGTATTAATTTTTCATATTAATATGTTTGCATTATATTATAACAGTTTCAACTGAATCAAAAAAGTCTTTTTATCCACAATCGAATTTCGTTGGAATTCCTTTTCTAACATTGTTATTTCCTTCTCCAAATTTTGCCTCTCTGCCAAATGCTGCTTCTTAATTCTTATAGAATAATTGATTATCAGACATCTTAAATAAGTTTTTGAAGCATCCCACAAAACAAATTTACTTTGTACTGAATATGTATTAATTGGCAAATAAGACTGAATATGGTCTTTGATATAACTTAGAAATTTTGGTTGCTTCAATAACATCCCATTAAATCTTCAGCGATAAGGGGTGTCTACATTATGCAAACCAGAACATGTGCTGGTGCACAATCCTTTATCCAGAACCCTTGGCGGGGGGGGGGAGGGTGGTCACTGTGTTCTGAATTTCAGATTTTTGTGGATTTCGGAAAGCCAGATTTAAGCCCACCCGAATCATGCTGCTGTATCCACCCTCACTCCCTTCCAGTCACGCTGCCATTTTCCCCCCACCCCTCTCCCGCCTTCCTCGCGCTGCCGTCTCTCTCCCCACTTTGGAACTTTCTGGATTTTAGATGTCCGGATAAAGGATTGTGTACTTCTACTTAACAATGAGGAATGATCAGACAATTCCTACTCTTATACACTGCATGTATAAATCTACCCTGTAATTGTACTAACATTAAGCAAAGTCAATTCTCAAAAAAGAATCATGTCTGGGTGAATAAAAAGAAAAGTCTTTTTCTGTCAGTATTAACTTCCTCTAGATTTCCAACAAATTCAAATCTTTCATTGAGTCTAACATCCATTTTGCCATTTTGGTTCTTTGTAAAGTTTTTGGAAATTTATCCAACACACAATTAAAATCCCCACCAACCAAAATATTTTCATTAGCTTGACCCAGATTCCAAAAAGTTTCAGAAATAGCGTCTTCATCATTTTCATTGGGTGGATAAACGTTCATCAAAGTCCACGCTTCAGCAACAAATTTACAATTCACCAACAGCTCTCGACCCAATGTGGCAGAGAATGATTCCAACTGAAACGGTATCTTCTTTTGAACCAAAGTAGCAACACCTCGAGCTTTCGAATTAAATGGAGATGAAAAACATGTCCGACCCAATCTCTTTTCAATTTCGTATGTTCTTTCTCAGACAAATGAGTTTCTTGCAAAAAAGCAACATCAACTGTCATTTTCTTTATATATGCCAATATTCCATTCCTTTTCATTGAATTATTAAGTCCTTTAACATTAAAGGTCACAAAATTTAAATGAGCCATAACTTAATTTCCTCCTGAGATTGACACTTCACACAGCAATTACAATAAGATATAAATTTTTTAAAAAACCCAAACCCCCCTTTCAAACAATAAGAAACCTCTGTAAAAAATGTAAAAACCTAAGAGCCTAGGACCCCCCTCTGTGGACCAGGTGCAGTCAATACCGCAAGTGGCAGATGGCTTTAGAAGTAGTAGAGTCAACCACCACCCCCCAACCGAACATTAAGACCCATCAGTCATCCCAGTGATAACACCCACATTGAGCTTGAGCTTCATCTTCAATATCACTCACCAATTCTGATTCCAACTTCTTTTTCCCGTTCCCTTCCCAATCTCATCCTCGGACATTTTCCCCATCGATTCCTTCAAATCTTGGAAGGAATTTGCAAAAGATAATGCACCGTAAGGACTCTCAAAACATTGAGACTGATCTCGCCCATAAATCACCTTAAATATCGTCGGATACCGAAAAGTAAACTTATACCCTTTCTTCCACAGAACTGCTTTGACCAGATTAAACTCTTTCCATCACTTAATAATCTCCTGACTTAAATTAGCATAAAATAAAACCCTATTGCCTTGATACATCGTAGGGCTTTGATCAAGGCGAGCTTTCTGATCCGCAATCCGCAATATAATTTCTCTATCCTGATATCACAAACATCTTAAAAGAACCGCTCTTGACATTTGACACAGAAAAGGTTTTCTTCTTCACGCCCTATGAGCCCTATCTAAAAAGACTCGACTCCCAACAACTCTGGAATCCATTTACAAAAATAATTTTACAGGATCTGAACCATCAATATCTTCCGGCAGAACAACTATCTTAATATTATTAGACAACTTTGATTTTCTCATGAATCAATGTTTTTTAACAAATCTCTCTTCTGTAAACAAATCCTCAATATAATCCATTCTCTCTGCATAATGTTCCACAAGGTCCTTACAGTCAATAAAAATGTCTTCTATCTTCTGCAATTGATCTTGTCCAGTATCCATTGCAGTTAAACTCTTATTAATATCAACTTGAATAAATGTAATTTCTTCACACATACCAGCCATTATTTCCTTTATACCAGCAAATTGATCATTTAAAGTTTCAAAATTTTAGGTCATAAAAGACATAATCTTTTCATTTGGTTGGATCAGTTCTGTAGACATGAAGTTGACTTCCATCCCTGTTGCAGGGGCCTTGAAGACTGGGGAAGGTGTCTGTGGTGAATCAACAGCTTTCATTGGAGAAGGAGATGTTCTTAAAGTCTTAGGCCACCCTTCAATGAGTCCAACTGCAGCAAGTAGTCATTCTTGTTCTTCTTCGCCTCGAACTTCTGAGTTGTTCTCCTTCACCTCATACCTGGCAGCCCTACTGTGGATCTGATCCAGAATTTCCTGCATGTGAGAACATCCATCCATACTGAGAAGCTCAGTAGCACGCAGGGGAGTATCTCCAGATGGGCCGCTGCATACTGTCAGTCACCTTCCTGCTAACTTGTGCTCGCATTTGGGCACCCACCCCCCACTCTCCTTAGTCAAGCCAGGCTCGGGTCAGATACCACGCTCGCACTCCTCCTGGCCTGCCGCCAGGCCAAAGATCTTGGCGACATCTTGCGTCTCTGGAGGCGCAGAGGATGCGGACGTTTCTTCCAGCTTCTCCCGAGTTCTAAGTTGAGGATTCGGATCTATATATAACTGTTGCTGAGGTTCCTTCTGGAAGGTCAGCCTTGCTTCTTCTGCACTTTTCACAGGTTGAAAACCTAGGTTTTTTCAAAGTTGCTTGTAATGAAATGTTGTATGTACTGACCAGTACAGGCACGGGCTGCACCCCCTCCCCCACCCCCGCCGCACCTGATGTCATCCTCTCCTGGACTCCTCCCCTGTGACCCAGGGCATAAAGATCGAGCCACCTCTTCCTTCCCTTCACTTCCCTCACTTGGACGCGGGCCTGCAGTCTTGTGTGTAATAAAGCCTATCGTTCCCCTCAGTCTTTGTCTCTGTGATTATTGGGGCAACTGGTCGTGCCCAACACTATTTTTTTCCCTTCTTCATTTCCAGAATCCTACAGTAGAAAATTATTGTTCAAAACATTGATAAAGTCAAAAAAGTCACTACAGTTCGAGTATTGAACAGTTCAGTCAGGGTGAGGTGTCTTCTCACGTCTTTTATTGATGCCATCTTACCACGACACCCCCCCCCCCACCTCCCCTCAGTTGACTCCTTGAACACCATCCAATCCATGGACTCGAGGCAGCCCTGCAGCTGTCTTCCCTCCTGTGACCACCTTCTGGTTGTCCTGATCTCATAAGTGTTATGAGCAATTTTAGGCCCCATTTCTAAGAGAGGATGTGATGGTCCAGAGGTGGTTTACAAGAATGATCCTGGGGAAGAGCGGAATAATGCTTGAGGAACATTTGATGGTTCTGGGCCTGTACTCGCCTGAGCTTAGAAGGATGAGGCAGGACCTCATTGAAATTTGATGAATAGTGAAAGGGCTGGATAGAGAGGATTTTGCCAGTACTGGGAGAGTTTAGGACCAGTGGGAACAACCTCAGAATAAAAGGATGTCTGCTTAACACGGAGATGGAGAAACCTTTTCATCAAGAACAGTGATTTTCAAACTCCTCCTCCTCACCCCCACCCCCACCCCCCAGATCATATTCCACTTAATCCCTTTGCCAGAAGTGCTCTGTTAATAAGGGATTACTTAAGGAGGAATGTAATTGAAAAGAAAAATTTCAAAAACCACTTTTTTAATCGTACCTCATTGACTTGTTCTGTGCGTGGTTTCATAACTCCCGAGGAAATGGGCCAATGACAATTTTTCTCAAGCAAAATTTTCCTTCACAATTGGGTCCACTGCAGTCTTTCTCAGCCTTTCTTCCCATTCATATGCCACTTTAAGCAATCTCCTACTCATTTTTCGACACTCCAAGGAATAAAGTCCCAACCTGTTCAACCTTTCCCTGTAGCTCAACTCCTGAAGACCTGGCAGCTTCTTAGTAAATCTTCTCTGCACTCTTTCATCTTACTAATACCTTTCCTGTAGCTAGGTGACCAGAACTGCACACAATACTCCAAATTCAGCCTCACCATCATCTTATCCAACCTCACCATAACTTCCCAACTCCTATTTTCAATATGTTAATTAATGAAGACCAAGATGACAAAAGCTGTCTTTAGAACCCGGTCGTCCTGTGACACCACTTTCATGGAATTATGTAAGATCTCTTGCTGCCGATTTCTATAACTGGGCTGTTCAATTTCATAATGTTGGCTTCTGGACTATTTTATTGCGCCCCTTGATCTAGAGAGTTCTGGCAGAGCAAAGCAATTTTGTTTTCTTTTGTCAGCTCAAATTTTGTCACATTGATCCAAAAACAAGTATTTTCACCATTCCTTCATTTCAGATTCTCTGCAGCTGTCGTATTGTACCTCACAGTGATGGCATCATGTTTGTCTTGTTTATCCTTTCCCCCTCCATCCAGACAGATGTGCTGATCAACGAGTCGACTCCACTCATGCAGCACCACTGCCATTTCTGCTGCTCGGGCTTTTCATCCCATGTATTCAGTTTGTTATTTCCCCTCTTCTTTTTCACAGCAAATAGAATCAGGTTTATTTGATCATCTTTCTGAATCCCAGTGAAAGGTTATTGACCTGATGGTTTTAACTCCGATTATTTTTCCAGTAGATGATCTGCTGGGTATTTCCAGCATTGAGATTTTATTTTATTGCCTTGGTGTATTACTGAGTGCTTGAATGGGAGAAGAAATGTGGGTTGGGTTAAGTGGAGATGTTTCGATCATGGAGTGGATTTAGAAAAATAGACGTAAAAGGGGAGGGTGCATGGAAATAGTTAATTCATCTTTTCAAATTGTTTTTTGAGCTATGATTGTTTTCTCCTCTTGCAATTTTGGTAGTTCAATTTTAGCGAGAAACTCATCTATTTTGTCTTCTTTCCCTTCAATCTCAGTTCGGTATAATTGGTCCTAGAATTCCTTAAAGTTTTCATTGATCTCTGTTGGGTTTTATGTAATTTGTTTGTCTTTTTTCCTTGATGCCAAAACCGTTCTTTTAGCTTGTTTTGTTTTAAGCTGCCCAGCTAGTATTTTGTGTGTTTTTTTTCTCCTCACTCGTAATACTTCTGCTTTATTTTCATTATGTTCTTCTCCACCTTATACATTTGTAGTGTTTCATTTTTTTTTGTCTGCCAATTCTCTTCTTTTTGTTGTATCTTCCCTTGATGCTAGATCTTTTTCTGTACTTACTATTTCCCTTTCCAGCTGTTCTATTTCCCAATTGTAGTCCTTTTTCATCTTAGTTACATAACTTATTATCTGCCCTCTGATGAAGGCTTTCATTGCATCCCATAATAAAAATTTGTCTTTCACTGATTCCATATTTATTTCAAAGTACATTTTAATTTGGCGCTCAATAAATTCTCTAAACCCCTGTCTTTTAAGTAGGATGGAGTTTAATCTCCATCTATATGTTCTTGTTGGGATGTCCTCCAGTTCTATTGCTAATAACAGGGGTGAGCGTTCAGATAACAATCTAGCTTTATATTCCATTATCCTAAATCTCCCTTGAATATGGGCTGACAACAGGAACAGGTCAGTCCTTGAGTATGTTTTATGTCTACTCGAATAATATGAGTATTCCTTATCCTTTGGGTGTTGCTTCCTCCATAGATCCAAAAGTTGCATTTCCTGCATTGATTTAACCATAAATTTGGCTATTTTGTACTTTCTGCTAGTCTTTTGTCCAGTTTTATCCATCTTTGAATCCAAATTAAGGTTAAAGTCCCCTCCTATCAATATATTCCCCTGTGTTTTTACAATTTTCAAAAAAATATTTTGCATAAACTTTTGATCCTCTTCATTAGGTGCATATATATTGACCAAATTCCAGAGTTCTGAATATATCTGACACTTTATCATTACATATCTCCCTGCTGGATCTATTATTTCCTCCTCTGTTTTGATTGGTACATTTTTATTGATTAATATAGCTACACCTCTGGCTTTTGAATTAATATGATGGTGCTGTTACCTGCCCTACCCACTCTCTCCTTAATCTCTTCTGTTCCACTTCAGTTAGATGTGTTTCCTGCACGAATGCTATATCTATTTTTTCAGTAAATTTAATATCCTCTTCCTTTTGATTTGGTTATGTATTCCATTAATATTTATAGTCATATAGTTCAACATAGCCATCTCATACTTTGTTTACATCTCATTTCTGCTTCCTCACCACCACCTTTCCCCTTTTCCCCATTTCCATTTCTCAGTTTTCTTTTTTTGAACGCACTGTATGACAACACTTCTAAAACATAAAATATTTCCACCATTCCCACATCTATAATTCCCTTAACCCCAACTGTCCCCCATCTCTGAGTCACCCCTTGTCCCTTGCTGGGCAACCACAACTTCCCTCTCCATTCAGACTGCGAACCCGTTCGCAAGTGTCAACTGATTTCGCAGTAACTGTTATTCTCTCCCACCCAACCCCCTCCAGAAAAGACTTTTATCTTCACATTATAGCAAAGCTCCTACTCGTTTCTTCTCTTTTTCTTTTTAGGTTTTATTTATTTATTTGTTAACTCCTCCTCTTTTCTTTCCCCCTACTCCCTGACTTCCCTTTTCTTCCCTCCTTTAGTTCTTACTTATACATTATTTTTACATCTTTATATATAGTTTATTGTTGTTCTTTGTTCTTGTTACATCTCTTCATCTCTCTGTCTGTCTTGCAGGTGTTCTGCAAATTCTCGTGCATTCTCCAGATCCGAGAACAGTCCATTTTGCTGCCCCGGGTAACTATTTTAAGCACTGCTGGATATCTTAACATAAATTTAAAGCCTTTCTACAATAGGATCGATTTTGCTGCATTAAACTCCTTCCTCTTCTTTAGGAGCTCCAAACTTAAGTCGGGGTAGAAAAAAAATTGACCTTTGTATTCCAGTGGTTTTTTCTCTTCTCTAATTTTATTCATTGCCTTCTCCAATATAGTTTCTCTTGTCATGTGCTTCAGGAATTTTACTAAAACGGATCTTGTTTTTTGTTGTGACTGTGGTTTCGGGGCTAATTTCTGTGCGTGCTTTCTATTTCCATTCTTTCCTGCTTTTCTGGCATTCCTAGGACCTTTGGGATCCATTCTTTTATAAATACTTTCATATCTTTGCCTTCTTCATCTCCGTTAAGGACCACTATCTTTATATTGTTTCACCTACTATAGTTTTCCATTATATCCAACTTCTGCACTAACAACTCCTGTGTTTCTTTAATTTTTTTGTCACTTTCTTCCAATTTTTTTTTTAGGTTGTTCACTTCCATTTCTACCGCCATTACACGTTCTTCCACATTTTCTGATCCTTTCCCTACATCTGTTATGACCAGCTCTATTCTACTCACTTTTTCTTCTGTACTTTTCATTTCACTAAATTCTAGTGTCAGCCATTCTTTTAATGCTTTCATTTGTTCTTGAAAAATAATTTTTCTTTACGTACTCTCCATTCATTTTACCTCCTATTCCTCTGTGCAGAGCTTGGTGTTCTCCTTCTTCTTCTTCTGTGTCTGCTCTTGGGTTTGTGTCTTCTATTTCTCTTCCTTGTATCTGTGTCTCTTCGGACTTTCTGGTTGAGCTGCTTGTCTCAGTTTTTTGCGTTTTTTTTCCATGGTTTCTTGATGTTGGTCCTCTTTTTCTGGGCTGTTTATCTGTTGTGTCTCTTGCTTCCTTTTTTCTTTCTCATCCCTCCCTTTCTAGTTGCTTTCTTTATCTTCCAGCTGGGAGCCCTGCTGTCGGGCATCTCACAGCTGTTGGTGCTGTGGAGTTTAACTCCACAGCCGGTCCCCCTCCCGTCAGTATGCTCCTTGTCATGCACATCGCGCATGCACGATTCTTCGCGTATCCGCAGTGGTGCACCCCTGTTTGGCTCTGTGAGCCATTTTTGCTGACCCACAGTTGTTGGGTCGCGACCCTGCGGGGTCTCCACTCACCTCGGGGAGCGGGCTCCTCTTTCCACGGTGGGTCCCCGCTTTTTCGTGCAGGTAAGGCCTTCATTTTCTCTTCTGGTGTCTTTATTCTTTTCTTCCTGTTGTTTTGGCTTTTCTTTCTGAGGAGCCATTTTCTCCACACCTTTATTTTTTATTTGTTATGATTTATGTGTCTGGGGCTGTAATGGAGGATTAAAACCATGTGCACAGATGCTTTTTGCTTATGTGGAACTGACGACATTGGGTCCACACGCAGGTCACCTTACTTTCAGAACTAGCAGATGTAATTAAACTCAGCCATGGGGATTTATCTGAAGACACACTTTGAAATGGAATTCCACTGTGAGGCCCAGGGAAAGCAGTTGTCAAATGCAACACTCTGAAATTGACGAATTGGTCACAACCTGTCTTGCTTGAGAAGTTTTAATAAGTCTTTGTATCTACGAGATAAACCAGGAAATCATAACATCCTGGTTCCATAATAATTAATCTTCTAAATTGTAGAATATAATGTTCAATTTTGATTTTGACTGATAAATATTAGAAGGAGTAGGCGCATGATTAATTCTTTTTGGGGTATATAAGCCTGTGGTCCTGCTACTGAAGTTTAGACTCTCCGAGGGGTGGGAACACCCCTTGCAAGAAGGAAGAACAGCCAGAGTCCAAGCAACGAGCAACGTCCCGGTCGGGGGAGGTGGAGAAGCTGCTACCGGCGCCCTGACAACCTACTACAAGTGTGCAGTTGTTGCCTCGCTTCGGCAGTTGGGACCAGCCCAGGCATTGATAAGTATAGTTGGGAAGGGCTTGCATATTGTAGTGTGAAATCAGCTTTTGAATTAGTAATAAACATTTGTATAAACTGAACTGCTCTCGGTGTGTGTGTGTCTATTTTCTTTCGGTGGCTCAAACACTGTGACCAATCTAAAATGAACAAAATGAGAGGTATAAGTTTACCCAAGACAGGGGCTTTGCTTTTTCTTCACTTATTTCCATTTTTTCTGGAGAGGGCTGGTATTCTCCTACCGGCCACTACTCCATTACATGACTCTTCCAGTTTATCTTTCTTATTGAGGGGGATTCCACAATGTAACTTTGTTATTTGAATGAATTCATCAGAATGAACATGTGATGTGATTTTTACCCGCCGTCTAACCTTGTAAGTGAGTGAGTCCCACCTTTTGACCTTGTTTTCTCATTGGAGTTCGACATTGAAAATGTTTTGTTAGTGAGTTCGACAGTGTAACCTTGTGATGTGAGTGAGTTCCAAAGAATAATCATGTTTTCTTTGTGAATCCCATATTGTAAACTTTATGTTAGTGAGTCCCACAGTGTAATCATGTCTTCTTTATGAATCCCACATTGTAAATGTAATGTGAGTGAGTTCCACAGTGTAAACTTGGTATGTGGGAGATTTGCACGGTATAATCTTGTTTACTTAGTGAATCCCACATTGAAAATGTTATGTGAGTGAGTCCCACAGTGTAAACTTGGTATGTGAGAGATTTGCACAGTTTAATCTTGTTTACTTAGTGAATCCCACATTGTAAATGTTATGTGAGTGAGTCCCACAGTGTAAACTTGGTATGTGAGAGATTTGCACAGTTTAATCTTGTTTACTTAGTGAATCCCACATTGTAAATGTTATGTGAGTGAGTTCCACAGTGTAAACTTGGTATGTGAGAGATTTGCACGGTATAATCTTGTTTACTTTGTGAATCCCACATTGTAGATGTTATGTGCGTGAGTCCCACAGTGTAAACTTGGTATGTAAATAATTTTCACAGTGTGATCTGGTGATGTGAGTGAGTTTCAAAGTGTGACATTTTTATGGAAGTGAACTTCACAGTATCAACCTGTAAAGTTCTTGAGTCTCAGAGTATAAAATTGGGATTTTAAAATGGAAAGGAACTACAAACACGAAAATAAATGCCATTTTGGGAAACGTTTAATCTTTGTTTTCACAAGCTATGAACTGTGTTGTGTATAAATTAACAGCACATGTAAAACGATTTTTCTTCAAGAAAACAAAATGTACATCAGGAAATTCACATCGACATTTCAATTTTAAATATGTGCTAAAATGTAACTACAAACACTAAAATAAATGCTATTTTGGGAAAAGTTTTATCTTTGTTTTCACAAACTATGAACTGTGTTGTATATAAATTAATTTCATATGTGAAACGTTCTCAGAGGTTGGAAAAAAATACTTTTCTACAAGAAACAAAATGTAGATCAGGAAATTCACATCCTCATTTCTATTTTAAAAAAACATAATATAAATGCTAAAATGAAACTACAAACATTAAAATAAATGCTTTTTTGGGAAATGATGAAACATTGTTTTGACATCTATGAACTGTCATGTTTAAATATTAATAGCACTTGTAAAACAGTTAAAGAAGTTGAAATATGTACTTTTCAACCAGAAACCAGAATGTAGTTAGGGAAATTTGCATTTAAGTTTCAATTTCATCAAGGATTCCACAGTGTCAATCTGTCAGGTTAGTGTGTCTCCGGCGGCTGGCGTCCCTGCGGAGACTATCGACGACTCAACGAGGCAACCATTCCTGACCGTTACCCCATCCCTCACATCCAGAACTTTACGGCCAACCTGCACGGTGCGAGGGCTTTCTCCAAGGTTGACCTGGTGTGCGGATATCACCAGATCCCGGTGCACCCTGAGGACAGACCCAAGATGGCCACATCACCCCCTTTGTCAATATAAGCATCTGTATGAGTTAACCCTTGGATTACCAAATTAATCATCCTTTGGAATGTAGCAGGGGCATTTTTCATGCCAAAAGGTAACACGTTATACTCATATAAACCGGATGGAGTTACAAAAGCCGAAATATTCTTTCCTCTCCCAGTTAAAGACAGACACCAGTAACCTTTCAACAAATCCAACTTAGTAAGAAATTTAGCTTTGCCAATTTTATCAATACAGTCATCTGTTCTCGGAATAGGATAAGCATCTGTTTTAGTTACTGAATTAACATTCCTGTAATCTGAACTGAACCTAATAATTCCATCTGGTTTCGGTACCAGAATACAAGAAAAAAAATCTTTCTGAGTTTGAAGGTCTAATAATGTCATTTCTCAACGTAAATTCCATCTCCTGATCCATGATTTTACTCCATAATGTATATACTATATGGGTGTTTATTCATGGGACTTGCTTCTCCCACGTCTACATCATGATAAATCACTGATATGTTTATTTTGGCACATCAGGAACAAATCTGTAAATTTCAAAATTACTTCCTTCAATTGCATCTGTTTCTTGTGATTTAAGTTGACCTAACTTTTCCTCCAAATTTTCCAAAATTGCTGAGTTCGACAGACGCTCAGGAACCATGGTTTCTTTAAGGTTACCCTCACAAGATTTTGTTGCCATAATCTTATGATCGATAACTTCTTCAACCCTCTCAACAGCAAACACCTCTGAAACAGATGGTTCTCCACTCCCCTTATCCTCATCATAAGGTTTGGGGGTGGTGCACATCTCTGTGAATGAACCGGCCCTGTTTGTACCGCTGCGCTGGCGGGGCAGCTGAAGAAGATGGCGCTGTCAGGGCTTGCTTATTGCCTCGTGGCCTCAGTTTGTGTCCCGGGCCACTTAATGATGTCACCACTGCGTGGGGCAGAACAAACGTTGGCCTTAAATTGGGGCGCTCCAAATTCAATTAAACAATTGTCCTGGAAATTCCATCAAGTCCTGTGGTGTTTTCTGTGTGTAGCGACCATGACATTGGTGACCCTGCAGAGACCAGATGACATCTGGTCTCAAATCATGGATTCCTCGGCGATCAGCACTGTCTCTGTGAAGCTCCCCCATTCTGGACCCACACATGGATCAGGCAGGTGGAGGCGGAGCTTCAACTCCGGCAGATCACCATGTGTGTTCTACCACATGGTGAGTGTCCTCAACAAGGAAACAGCAGCCAGAGTTGATGATCTGATCCATGATCCCTCTGAGGAGGACAAGTACATCGCCCTCAAAACCCTCCTCCTCAGCATCTTTAGACTCTCCTTGGTCACCATTATCCCTATCCATGATAGGCCGAATTAATGCTATTAAGATGATGATCTTACCTAAATTTTTATATATATTCCAAGCTATACCTATTTTTGTTCCTAAATCTTTTTTTGATAAGGTCGATTCTAAATTGTCCTCGTATATCTGGCAAAACAAGAATCCTAGATTGGGGAAAAAATATTTACAGAAATCTAAACTAGAGGGAGGGTTGGCATTACCCAACTTTAGAATTTATTACTGGGCAATTAATATTAGTTACTTAAGGTATTGGTTGAATTATTCAGAATTATCTCTAAATCCCCATTGGGTAAATTTAGAAATTAAACCGATACAAAATTTTTCAATTAGCTCTATTTTGGGAGCTGCTCTCCCTTTTACTTTTACTAAATTATATAAACAAATTGATAATCCAATGGCTAAACATACACTACGTATATGGTTTCAATTCCGGAGATTTTTTGGCCTAAGTCATTTTATCTTGGAAACTCCTATTGTACTAAATTTCCTTTTTCATCCCTCTCTAATTGATCAAGCTTATTTACTCTGGAAAGTTAAAGGTATAACATGCTTTTCGGATTTATTCTTGGATAACTCTTTCATGTCATTTGAACAATTATCCATGAAATATGATTTACCTTGATCTCTTTCGATATTTGCAGATTAGGAGTTTCTTAGTTTCGACTTTACCCTCTTTTCCCAATCGGGAGACTACGACAGTTTTAGAGGATATACTATATTCAAAATTCCCTCCAAAAGGTGTGATATCTAAATTATAATTACAAAAATAAATTCTGGGACTTTTGAAAAGTTTAAAAATGATTGGGAAAGAGAACTCAACCTTCATATTTCTAATGAAAATTGGAATAAAATTCTGCGACTGGTAAACTCTTCTCTATGTGCAAAACATTCACTAATACAGTTTAAAGTTGTTCATAGAGCTCATATGTCTAAAGATAAACTCCATCGCTTTTATTCTCATATCGATCCTATATGTGATAAATGTCAATTGAAAATAGTTTCCCTTACACATATGTTTTGGTCCTGTCCCTCTTTACAGAATTATTGGAAGGAAATTTTTTCCATTATATCTACTGTTTTGAATATTGATTTACAATCACATCCCATTACTGCAATTTTTGGATTACCTATGATAGATTTGACTTATTTATCTCTTCCTGCGGATCGTATGATTGCTTTTCTTACACTAATGGCTAGAAGATCTATACTATTAAATTGGAAAGAGGTAAATCCTCCCACTGTTTTCCAATGGTTTACCCAAACAGAGCCCACCTCACTGACAAAAGGCAAAGGAGGAAAAACCCAACACCCAACCCCAACCAACCAATTTTCCCCTGCAACCGCTGCAATCGTGTCTGCCTGTCCCGCATCGGACTTGTCAGCCACAAACGAGCCTGCAGCTGACGTGGACTTTTTACCCCCTCCATAAATCTTCGTCCGCGAAGCCAAGCCAAAGAAAAAAACCCAAACCATACTATGTTTAAATTTAGAGAAAATTAGAAACTCTGTCTATGAATCCCCTTCTAAGTTTGAGTTAACCTGGCGACCATTTATTCAATATTTTCATTTGTGGTGAGTTGATCTGGCTCTGTTTTCTTTTTATGATTATGTATGATAATTGGGCTGTAAGATGAGATCGGAGTGATCGGTGTGGTTTAGCTATATCTGTAGGTTTTTTTTTAAGTTTTTTTTAAAGTTTTTTTTAAATTCAGATTTGTTTTTTCTTCTTTTTTGGGGTTTTTTTTTTCTCTTTTTTCATATATTGTTATTAATTATATCTTTTTTTTTAGAGATAGTTCACACCCTAAACTGATCAAAAAAAAATTTTTATGATATATTTTTATTCTGTAATATTATTGTTTAATATCTCTGTATTAATTCATTACTTACTATGTATTTTTTTTATATCTCTTTGAACTGTATGTGTTTATAAATTATAATAATAATAAAAAGATTGAAAAAGAAAAGAAAGACTCTCCTGTCGGCAGCACGCAGCCAGGCTGATGCACCTCAATGGCCTGGGGGACAGACCTATATAATATATACATTAAGGAGTAAAATCATGGATCAGGAGGTGGAATATATGTTGAGAAATTACATTATTAGACCTTCAAACTCAGAAGGTTTTTTTTCTTGTATTCTGGTACCGAAACCAGATGGAATTATTAGATTCTGTACAGATTACAGGAAGATTAATTCAGTAACTAAAACAGATGGTTATATTATTCCTAGAACAGATGACTGTATTGATAAAATTGGCCTTGATGGACGAGATGCTTGCACTGATAGAAGGTCACAGACCCTGCCTGATGCTTGAGCAAGCCTACCTCGAACAAATGCCAGAGGACATCCCATTCCTGCAAGCAGACGAGGACTTCTCAAATCCCAGGACAGTCGCAGCCCATGCCGATGTGTTTGGCGGACAATGAGAGAACGAGGCCACCATAAACCAGGTCACAAGCCCTGTGCCTGAATGACCACAGCCCAGACAGAAGACGGAGGAGCACCAGTCGACCTTGTGCTTCTACAGGGGCACAGTTCCTACTTCTTCAAAGCCGCCACCATCATCCCTGGGCCGAAGAAGTCATCAGTTCTTGCCTCAGTGACGGCTGCCCTGCCCCACTTACATCTACCATCATGAAGTGCTTTGAGAGTCTCATCATGGGGCACATCAACCTCCTGTTGCTCCCCTCACTGGACCCCCTGCCATTCGTATATTGATCAAACTGCTCTATGGATTATGCCATCACCACCTCCCTCCATTTAGCCTCACCCATCTGGAAGCAAACACAGGTCTGTTGGAATGTTGTTCATTGACTTCACTTCAGCCTTCAACCCAATCAGACCTCAGTACCTGATGGAGACGTTGAACCTGCTGGGCCTAAACACTTCCCTCTGCAGTTAGATTCTTGACATCCTGTGGGGGAGATCTCAAGCATTCTGGGTCACAATCAGGACTTCCCAGATCATCACCCCTCCCCACCTCCCCCGGGCTGTGGGCTTGTCCATTGGTGTCGACTCTGCTGACCCATGGCTGTGCAACTAGACTCAGCTCAAACCATATCCTCAAGTCCATTGATGATGTGACCGTGGTGGGCCTTATCAGCAAGAATGATGAGTCAGTGTTGAGGTGCAGTTGCTAACAGACTAGTGCAGAGCCAACAGTCTATATCTGAATGTTAATAAAACCAAAGAGATGGTTGTCCACTTCAGGGAGGCCCGAAGGATCACTGTTCACTGACCACTGACGGCTCCACCGTTGAGGTTGTGAAAAGGACCAGGTTTCTTGGTGTGCGTTTGGTGGAAAATCTCCCCTGGTCCTCAACACCAGCTCCATTATCGAGAAAGCCCAGTAGCATCTCTTCATCCTCTGAAGGCAGAGGAAAGTTCATCTCCCACCCTCCATCCACACGACATCCTACAGAGGATGTATTGAGAGGATTCGGAGCCATTGCATCACACTCTGGTTTGGAAACTGTACCACCTCAGACCTTAAAACCCTCCAGAGGATAGTGGAATCAGCAGAGAATATCATTGAGGGCTCTCTTCCTGCCATGATGGACATCTACAAGGCAAGATCCACGTGGAAGGCAAATAATATGGTGAAAGACTTCACACACCCTTCTTGGAAATGGTCTCCATTCTTCCATCTGGAAGGAGCGTTCGGGCCCACTCATCCAGATTGTGTAACAGCTTTTATCCGCAAGCCATCAAGCTCCTCTATTCCGAGAACATATGTGTACTCGTATATCATGGGTTTGTTTTCGTGGGTTTTTAAAAAAATTGTCTTATGACTTAATAGTTCATTTCGATTTATGTCAATATGCTTCTTGTTCCTGGAGAAACCCTCTCTCATCTTTCCTGTGATATTAATGGCAATGGTTTGAATGATAAATAAAGGTGACTTGACCACTTGGATTTCCTTCCCTTCAGACCCCAAAGAGTACGGATTGGCAAACTCATCTCCTCCACAATCAGGAGCGGAGAGTCACAGGGTGGCCAATTCCATCTCCTGCTCTATTCTCTTTGCACCTATGACTGATTAAGAAATTACATTTTCCAATCACTTATTAGCAAATGATACCACAGCAGTGCACTGTATAAAAAGGGTCAATGGGTCAGCACACAGGACGGAGACAGAAATCTTGGCTGAAGCAATATAACACCCACTGTCTGCGTCAAAGAGCTGATTGTGGACTTCAGCAATGTGTGACAGAGTATATAGATATGTTTTTGGGAGATCAATTGGGAAAGGTTTGTTAGAGCACTGTTCAGGTGTCCCAGCTAGATTCATCCTTTATGAGTGACGAGCCACCTGCTGGTGAGGGGTAACAGGAAGTCCTCCCTATGGCGCTCCATTCCATCCAGTCGCTACTATGTACCATGACCAACACTACTCGTCACAAGCTCTTACTCAATTTGGAAAGTAGGTCGACATCGAGAACAACACTCCCAACCTGGATCACCACTCCGGGTCCAGTCCTTCTCAGGAAGCACGTGAGGAGAAGCAAGAACCGACCCCCTGGTGGAAAGGGCGAACCTGCTCCACACCAATCCCACGTATGCCTTTGTGGATACCCGGATGGGAGGGAGAACACGGTCTCCATCAGGCCCTGGTAACCACCAGATCAAAGGGTCTGTTGCCTCAGGTGCCCTGCAAGTCACGGAGCTCATTCTCACAGCCCCCAGTCAGGGCCTCGGGGGATCCAGATCAGGAGGAAAGTGCATCCCCCTCCACCATTAAGCCAGAGGACCAGCCCACCTCTCCTCCCTCACAAGGGGACCAGGAGACCCAAGGAGCCTAAGGCCCCCCCCCCCCCAGTGCTAAGGTGCTCCACCAGGATCTACAGGTCCCCGCATCGCTTAATTCTGTAAATTTGTAAATGTTTATTTTTCAACTTTTCTTCTGAACCCATGATCTCTCTCTTCATTCACAGACCCTAAATTCTACAAGAAGGGGTGAATGCAGTGAACTGGGATTCACTGGTAGTGTGTTGCGCTGATACCTGGCCCGGCCTCCTGGCTCTGCCCCATCTAACCCTGTTTTCCTGCCTAAACAGAGAACCCTTCCGAAGATGTCTGTGAGATCCTCCCATCGTTATAAGCTAATCAAAGCATTTATTCCCCCTCCAGTTGTGCGAGCTTTGATTCACGTGACAGTTTGTAGTTGAGGAGTCTGATGGTGGAGGGGGAGCAGCTCTTTCTGAACCTGGTGGTGCGAGGCTTGTGGCATCGAGACTTCTTTCCTGATGGTGCCAGTGAGAACAGAGCATGTTCTGGGTGGTGTTCATGCCCGATGATTGCTGCTGTAATATTGTCGCTGATGATGTGTAATATTACATTTCTGTCTGATTACATGACAATAAATTGTATCGAATCTGATCTGAAAGCAAGTGTTTCCCACTCAGCTGTGGGGAGTGTGGGAGTGAGCTGTCTTCTTTAACTGCAGCCATCTCCTCATCACCCCCTCACTTTCTTCCATCCATGTGCCTAAGACCCTCAGACTCTTTTAGATGTCCTGACTGTACCAGCCTCCACCTCCCAGGTCAATCATTCCAGGCACCCACTCCTCTCAATGTTTGGTTCTGATGTCTCCCCTAAACATTCCTCCCCTCACTGTGTACAGACGTTACCTGGTGTTTGCTACTCTCGCAAACTGGGGGAATGTGCTGGTGGTCCACCCGATCTATGCCTCATCATCTTGTAGACTTCCAAGGCCCATCTCATTCTTCACTTCAAAGGGAGAAGCCCAAGGTCTTTGAACCTTGCCTCACAAGGCACATTCTCCAATCCAGACAACATCCTGGTCCATCTCCAAAGATTCACCTGTTCCTTCCTGTAAAGAGGTTGTCCAGATTGGAAAAGAAGTGATGAGGCAAGGTAAGTAAAGCTGGGCCTTTTCTTTTTGGAGGCAGAAGGATCAGAGGAGACTTAATAGAGGTCTCCCAGATTCAGAGAGGCATAGATAGGGTGGGCAGCAAACGCCTGTTTCCCAGGGCAGGAATAGCAAACACCCGAGGCCGTGTGTCCACAGTGGAGAGAGGGGAATTTCGGTGATCCATCAGGGGTAAGTTTATTTTAAGCAGAGTTGTGGTGGCCTGGAATGGAGGTGGAGGTTGAAACATTAGGGGATTTAAGAGACTCGTAGACAGGCACATGGATAAAGAAAACAGGGTCGGGAAAGTTTTGTATTGGAACATATGGGTCAGCACAATCTCGAGGGCCAAAGGGCCTGTGTTTTGCAGGAAAGTGCACAGTAATATTTTTTTCCAAAAGATCAGGTTGTATTTGACAAAATGTGTGGTGTTTTGGGGTCAAAAACCACAACTTTGCAGGGCCGAAATGTGGGCAGTTTTCATTTAAAAAGCCCAAACTGTGATTTACAAATTGTGTGTTTTGGTTTAAAAACCATGTCTGTACTTTGCAAAAGATGAGACAATGAGACCTAGGAGCAGGTCGGCCATTCAGACCATCGAGTCCGCTCCACCATTTCATCATGAACTGATCCATTCTCCCACCGTCCCACTCCCCTGCTTCTCCACACAGCCTTGGTACCCTGACTGTTCAGAGAGCTGGGACTGGGAGAACATGGCAGCACTGGCGGAGCTGCAGACCCACGGAGAGCGGAAACCCAGTGCTCCGTCGTGGGCTCCTACCATCTAGTCTGAATGCTGTTGGATCCGGAAAGGCTTTAAAAGACCTGTAAATTGACCTGACGCTGGTTTTATTTTAAAAATGCTGCAGCCGTGGGGGCCGCCTCCAGGATAGCAGGGCCTATGATTGGCAACAGCCAGGAGAGGTGAGAGACTTCGGGGAAGCAGAGGACTGGTTCAGGGCACCAGGAAATGGGGAGCCCAACCCGGTTTAAGAAGGAGATGCAGAGGAGGTGACCCCTGGGACAGGATCACAGCGGCAGCCCAGAGAGGGGTTCTGTGGTTGAACCCACAGGCGGGGGGGGGGGGGGGGTGGGGGCGATTCGAGGGAAGGAAACTCCTCAGGCTGTGAGCTGCTGACGAGTGCAGTTGAGGGATTCACGGGACTGCAGGAGACTGGCTCAAGATTGGCCGAAGTGGATCCAGGGATCTGAAGCAGGATGAGAGAGGGGGCCGAGGTCCCTGAAGGGTTCCTCATCATGATGGGGGCTCAGATCTGGAGCTCAAGCTGCTGATGGTTTGGACTAGATTCTGTGTGGTAACAGGGGCTATGGGAGGGTTGGAGCCAAATTGACGGACGCTCAGTGACTCTGGGGAGGTCTCATTTGCTTCTCTTTCTCTGACTGTAAAGAGGTGCTTCAAGCAATTTCTGCCAATGTCAAATCTGTCTGCCCTACAGCAGACGAAAAACAAATTTTGTGTAATGTTGCACTGTCTTTATTACATGGCAATAAATTGAATCTTAACTCTTGGAAATGTGAGAGAGATCTGACTCTTTCGTTTGTCCACACAGAGAGTGGTACTGCCTGGAATGCATTGCCGAGGGTGGTGATCGAGGCTGGGACAACCAGGACATTGAAGACTCTTTGACAGGCAGATGGATGTAAGGATAATAAAGGGTGACGGGTGTAAGGTGGGGAGGGTTTAGATTGTTATGGAGAAGGTTTACGTCGGTCAGCACAACATCGTGGAATGAACGGCCGGTCTGTGCTGGAATGTTCTGTGTTCAATGCTGTTGAGCAAATAAGGAGGGTTCCAACAGTCCCAGTCAGGATGGTTATAAAGATGGGGACAGATGTGGCTTTGCTGAGGGCCCCTGCTTCAGCTCCAACTCTTCCCAACAAAGCCTGTGCACCGTGTACATGGCTCAATGTCCGTGGGACCTTCTCTCATGGTCTTGTATTTCCTTGTGACAGGAAAGGAGGGGACTTGAGCTCTGCTTCCCTGTTCTCTCCCAACAAGTGATCCTAATTCTCCTCATATTTTTGCTGAATCATTACAATTAAACACAGTTTGAATTTCCAGACTTTACTGTGGCATTCCCTGAAAAAAATTATTTCCCGCCACTCAGATCTTTTCACAGAGTCATAAAGATTCCCAGCGTCGAAACAGACCCTTTGGGCCAACTTCAGATTCAACCCTGAGATTCTTGTTCCTGGAGGCGAGGCAGAGTTACCACTTCTTGGTCATGCCAAAAAGAACCAACTCAACCTACGCAGGGAAACAAATAAAGAACAATTGGGAACAAATGGTGCCATATAGATTCCGATTTATTGACAAGTACACACATAAAAACTCAGAGATTCATTTTTCCTCTGGACAGACACAATTACCACTTATTGGCAGTCAAAGAAAACTGTACACAACATACACATTTAATCCCATGAAGAACTGTAAACAAAGTGTACAATACATTGGAAAACAATCGCTGAAGTCCAAATATAAGAGTCCTTAAATGAGTCCCGTAAGCCCACTACCCAGAGCCACCGTAACACCACGACTGAGTGCCACCATAACCCCACGACCCAGAGCCACCGTAACCCCACTACCGAGTGCCACCGTAACCTCACGACCTAGAGCCACCATAACCAAACTACACAGAGCCAACGTAACCCCACTACCCAGAGCCGCTGTAACCCCACCACCCATAGCCGTCGTAACCCACTACCCATAGCCACCGTAACCCCACTACCCAGAGTCACCGTAACCCCACTACTCAGAGCCACCGTATCCCCACTACCCAGAATCACCTTAACCCCACTACCCAGAGTCTCCTTAACCCCCACTACCCAGAGCCACCGTAACCCCACTACCCAGAGCCACCTTAATCCCACTGCCCAGAGCCAATGTAACTCCACGACCCAGAGCCACCGTAATCCCACGACCCAGAGACACCGTAAACTCATGACCCAGAGCCACCGTAACCCCACTACACAGCCACCGTAACCCCACTACCCAGAGCCGCCGTAATCCCACTACCCAGAGCCACCGTAACCCCACTACCCAGAGGAACCGTAACCCCACTACCCAGAGGAACCGTAACCCCACCTCTCAGATCCGCAGTAACCCCACTATCCAGAGCCGCCGTAACTCCACTACCAAGAGGTGCTGTAACCCCACTACCCAGAGCCGCCATAACCCCACTACCCAGAACATCCGTAACGCCACTACCATGAGCCACAATAACCCCAGCAACCAGAATCACCGTAGCCCCACTACCCAGAGCCACCGTAAACCCACTACCCAGAGCCATCATAACCCCCATTACCCAGAGCCACCATAACCCCACTACCCAGAGCCACCGTAACCCCATGACCCAGAGCTGCCGTAACCCCACGACCCACAGCCGTCATAACCCCACCACCCAGAGCCGACGAAACCCCACTACCAAGAGCCGCTGTAACCCCCAGTACCCAGAGCCACCATAACCACACTAACCAGAGCCACCGTAACCCCACTTACCAGAGCCACCGTAACCCCACTACCCAGAGACACCGTAACCCCACTACCCAGAGCCACCGTAACCCCACTACCAGGAGTCACCGTAACGCCACTACCCAGAGCCACCGTAACCCCACTACCCAGAGCCACCGTAACCGCTCTACCCAGAGCCACCATAACCCCACTACCCAGAGCCACCATAACCCCACTCCCAGAGCCACCGTAATCCCACTACCAAGAGCCGCCATAACCCCACGACCCACAGCCGCCGTAACCCCACCACCCAGAGCCGACGTAACCCCACTACCAAGAGCCGCTGTAACCCCCAGTACCCAGAGCCACCGTAACACCACTACCCAGAGCCACTACCCAGAGCCACCGTAACCCCATTACCCAAAGACACCGTAACCCCACTACCCAGAGTCACTGTAACCCCACTACCCAGAGCCACCGTAACCCCAAAACCCAGAGCCGCCGTAAACCCAAGACCAAGAGCCGCCGTAACTCCACGACACAGAGCCGCCGGAACCCCACGACCCAGAGCCGTCGTACCCCACGACCCAGAGCCGCTGTAACCCCACCACCCAGAGGGGTCTTAACTCCACCATCTAGACCTGCCATAACCCCACCACCCAGAACCGCCGTAACCCCACTACCCAGAGCCACCATAACCCTACTACCCAGAGCCACCGTAATCCCACTACCAAGAGCCGCCTTAACCCCCAAGACCCAGAGCCGCCGTAACTCCATGACGCACAGCCGCCGTAACCCCACGACCCAGAGCCGCCGTAACACCACGACCCACAGCCGCCGTAACCCCACCACCCAGAGCCGACGAAACCCCACTACAAAGAGCCGCTGTTACCCCCAGTACCCAGAGCCACCGTAACACCACTACCCAGAGCCACCTTAACCCCACTACCCAGAGCCACCGTAACCCCACTACCCAAAGACACCGTAACCCCACTACCCAGAGCCACCGCAACCCCATTACCCAGAGTCAACGTAACCCCACTATCCAGAGCCACCGTAACCCCACTACCCTGACACCGTAACCCCACTACCCAGAGCCACCGTAACCCCACTACCCAGAGCCACCGTAACCCCACTACCCAGAGTCACTGTAACCCCACTACCCAGAGCCACCGTAACCCCAAGACCCAGTGCTGCCGTAAACCCAAGACCCAGAGCCGCCGTAACTCCACGACACAGAGCCGCCGGAACCCCACGACCCAGAGCCGCTGTAACCCCACTAGCCAGAGCTGCCGTAACCCCACCACCCAGAGGGGTCTTAACTCCACCATCTAGAGCTGCCATAACCCCACCACCCAGAACCGCCGTAACCCCACTACCCAGAGCCACCATAACCCTACTATCCAGAGCCACCGTAATCCCACTACCAAGAGCCGCCTTAACCCCCAAGACCCAGAGCCGCCGTAACTCCATGACGCACAGCAGCTGTAACCCCACGACCCAGAGCCGCCGTAACCCCACGACCAACAGCCGCCGTAACCCCACCACCCAGAGCCGACGTTACCCCACTACCAAGAGCCGCTGTAACCCCCAGTACCCAGAGCCACCGTAACACCACTACCAAGAGCCAACTTAACCCCACTACCCAGAGCCACCGTAACCCCACTACCCAAAGACACCGTAACCCCACTACCCAGAGCCACCGCAACCCCACTACCCAGAGCCGACGTAACCCCAAGACCAAGGGCCGTCATAACCCCAAGACCCAGAGCCGCCGTAACTCCACGACACTGAGCAGCCGGAACCCCACTACCCAGAGCCGTCGTAACCCCACGACCCAGAGCCACTGTAACCCCACGACCCATAGCCGCTGTAACCCCACAACCCAGAGCCGGCGTAACCCCACAACCCAGAGCCACCGGAACCCCACGACCCAGAGCCGTCATAACCCCACAGCCCAGAGCCACCATAACCCCACTAGCCAGAGCCGCCATAACCCCACTAGCCAGAGCCGCCGTAACCCCACCACCCAGAGGGGTCTTAACCCCACCATCTAGAGCTGCCATAACCCCACCACCAAGAATCGCAGTAACCCCACCATCAAGAGCCGCCGTAAACCCACTACCCAGAGCCACCATTACCCCACTACACAGAGGCACCGTATCCCCACTACCCAGAATCACCGTAGCCCCACTTCACAGAGCCACCGTAACACCACTACCCAGGGTCACCGTAACCCGACTACCCAGAGCCAATGTAAGCCCACTACCCAGAGCCACCTTAATCCCACTACCCAGAGCCACCGTAACACCCATGACCCAGCGCCACTGTAACCCCATTACCGAGTGCCACCGTAACCCCACGACCCAGAACCACCTGTAACCCCACTACCCAGAGCCGTCGTAACCCCTCTACCCAGAGACACCGTAACTCCACTACCCAGAGCCACCTTAATCCCAATACCCAGAGCCACTGTAACCCCACGACCCAGAGCTACTATAATCCCACTACCCAGAGCCACCGTAACCCCACAACCCAGAGCCACCGTAACCCCACTACCCAGAGTCTCTCTAACCACACTACCCAGAGCCGCCGTAACCCCACCACCCAGAGGGGTCTTAACCCCACCATCTAGAGCTGCCATAACCCCACCACCCAGAACCGCCGTAACCCCACCATCTAGAGCCGCCGTAACCCCACTACCCAGAGCCGCCGTAACCCCACCACCCAGTGCCACCGTAACCCCACTACCCAGAGCCACCATTACCCCACTACACAGAGGCACCGTATCCCCACTACCCAGAATCACCGTAGCCCCACTTCCCAGAGCCACTGTAACCCCACGACCCAGAGCTACCATAATCCCACAACCCAGAGCCACCGTAACCCCTCTACCCAGAGCCTCTCTAACCACACTACCCAGAGCCGCCGTAACCCCACCACCCAGAGGGTTCTTAACCCCACCATCTACAGCTGCCATAACCCCACCACCCAGAAACGCCGTAACCCCACCATCTAGAGCCGCCGTAACCCCACTACCCAGAGCCGCCGTAACCCCACCACCCAGTGCCACCGTAACCCCACTACCCAGAGCCACCATTACCCCACTACACAGAGGCACCATATCCCCACTACCCAGAATCACCGTAGCCCAACTTCCCAGAGCCACCGTAACCCCACTACCCAGGGTCACCGTAACCCGACTACCCAGAGCCAATGTAACCCCACTACCCAGAGCCACCGTAATCCCACTACCCAGAGCCACCATTACCCCACTACACAGAGGCACCGTATCCCCACTACCCAGAATCACCGTAGCCCAACTTCCCAGAGCCACCGTAACCCCACTACCCAGGGTCACCGTAACCCGACTACCCAGAGCCAATATAACCCCACTACCCAGAGCCACCGTAATCCCACTACCCAGAGCCACCGTAACCCCACTACCCAGAGCCGTCGTAACCCCTCTACCCAGAGTCGCCGTAACACCCACTACCCAGAGCCACCGTAACACCCATGACCCAGCGCCACTGTAACCCCACGACCCAGAACCACCGTAACCCCACTACCCAGAGCAGTCGTAACCCCTCTACCCAGAGACACCGTAACTCCACTACCCAGAGCCACCTTAATCCCAATACCCAGAGGCACTGTAACACCACGACCCAGAGCTATCATAATCCCACTACCCAGAGCCACCGTAACCCCTCTACCCAGAGCCTCTCTAACCACACTACCCAGAGCCACCGTAACCCCACAACCCAGAGCCACCGTAACCCCACTACCCAGAGCCACTGTACCACCATAACCCCACCACCCAGAGCCACCGTAACCCCACCACACAGAGCCACCCTAACCCCATCACCCTGAGCCACAGTAACCCCACTGCCCAGAGCCACCATAACCCCACTACCCAGAGCCTCCGTAACCCCACTACCCAGAGCCACCTTAATCCCAATGCCTAGAGCCACTGTAACCCCACGACCCAGAGACACCGTAACCCCACTACCCAGAGCCACCGTAACCCCACTACCAGGAGTCACCGTAACGCCACTACCCAGAGCCACCGTAACCCCACTACCCAGAGCCACCGTAACCGCTCTACCCAGAGCCACCATAACCCCACTACCCAGAGCCACCATAACCCCACTCCCAGAGCCACCGTAATCCCACTACCAAGAGTCGCCGTAACCCCACGACCCACAGCCGCCGTAACCCCACCACCCAGAGCCGATGTAACCCCACTACCAAGAGCCGCTGTAACCCCCAGTACCCAGAGCCACCGTAACACCACTACCCAGAGCCACTACCCAGAGCCACCGTAACCCCATTACCCAAAGACACCGTAACCCCACTACCCAGAGCCACCGTAACCCCACTACCCAGAGTCACTGTAACCCCACTACCCAGAGCCACCGTAACCCCAAGACACAGAGCCGCCGTAAACCCAAGACCAAGAGCCGCCGTAACTCCACGAGACAGAGCCGCCGGAACCCCACGACCCAGAGCCGTCGTAACCCCACGACCCAGAGCCGCTGTAACCCCACTAGCCAGAGCTGCCGTAACCCCACCACCCAGAGGGGTCTTAACTCCACCATCTAGAGCTGCCATAACCCCACCACCCAGAACCGCCGTAACCCCACTACCCAGAACCACCATAACCCTACTACCCAGAGCCACCGTAATCCCACTACCAAGAGCCGCCTTAACCCCCAAGACCCAGAGCCGCCATAACTCCATGACGCACAGCCGCCGTAACCCCACGACCCAGAGCCGCCGTAACACCACGACCCACAGCCGCCGTAACCCAACCACCCAGAGCCGACGAAACCCCACTACAAAGAGCCGCTGTTACCCCCAGTACCCAGAGCCACCGTAACACCACTACCCAGAGCCACCTTAACCCCACTACCCAGAGCCACCGTAACCCCACTACCCAAAGACACCGTAACCCCACTACCCAGAGCCACCGCAACCCCATTACCCAGAGTCAACGTAACCCCACTATCCAGAGCCACCGTAACCCCACTACCCTGACACCGTAACCCCACTACCCAGAGCCACCGTAACCCCACTACCCAGAGCCACCGTAACCCCACTACCCAGAGTCACTGTAACCCCACTACCCAGAGCCACCGTAACCCCAAGACCCAGTGCCGCCGTAAACCCAAGACCCAGAGCCGCCGTAACTCCACGACACAGAGCCGCCGGAACCCCACAACCCAGAGCCACCGTAACCCCACTACCCAGGGTCACCGTAACCCGACTACCCAGAGCCAATGTAAGCCCACTACCCAGAGCCACCTTAATCCCACTACCCAGAGCCACCGTAACACCCATGACCCAGCGCCACTGTAACCCCATTACCGAGTGCCACCGTAACCCCACGACCCAGAACCACCTGTAACCCCACTACCCAGAGCCGTCGTAACCCCTCTACCCAGAGACACCGTAACTCCACTACCCAGAGCCACCTTAATCCCAATACCCAGAGCCACTGTAACCCCACGACCCAGAGCTACTATAATCCCACTACCCAGAGCCACCGTAACCCCACAACCCAGAGCCACCGTAACCCCACTACCCAGAGTCTCTCTAACCACACTACCCAGAGCCGCCGTAACCCCACCACCCAGAGGGGTCTTAACCCCACCATCTAGAGCTGCCATAACCCCACCACCCAGAACCGCCGTAACCCCAGCATCAAGAGCCGCCGTAACTCCACTACCCAGAGCCGCCGTAACCCCACCACCCAGTGCCACCGTAACCCCACTACCCAGAGCCACCATTACCCCACTACACAGAGGCACCGTATCCCCACTACCCAGAATCACCGTAGCCCCACTTCCCAGAGCCACTGTAACCCCACGACCCAGAGCTACCATAATCCCACAACCCAGAGCCACCGTAACCCCTCTACCCAGAGCCTCTCTAACCACACTACCCAGAGCCGCCGTAACCCCACCACCCAGAGGGGTCTTAACCTCACCATCTACAGCTGCCATAACCCCACCACCCAGAACCGCCGTAACCCCACTACCCAGAGCCGCCGTAACCCCACTACCCAGAGCCGCCGTAACCCCACCACCCAGTGCCACCGTAACCCCACTACCCAGAGCCAACATTACCCCACTACACAGAGGCACCATATCCCCACTACCCAGAATCACCGTAGCCCAACTTCCCAGAGCCACCGTAACCCCACTACCCAGGGTCACCGTAACCCGACTACCCAGAGCCAATGTAACCCCACTACCCAGAGCCACCGTAATCCCACTACCCAGAGCCACCATTACCCCACTACACAGAGGCACCGTATCCCCACTACCCAGAATCACCGTAGCCCAACTTCCCAAAGCCACCGTAATCCCACTACCCAGAGCCACCATAACCCCACTACCCAGAGCCTTCGTAACCCCTCTACCCAGAGTCGCCGTAACACCCACTACCCAGAGCCACCGTAACACCCATGACCCAGCGCCACTGTAACCCCACGACCCAGAACCACCGAAACCCCACTACCCAGAGCAGTCGTAACCCCTCTACCCAGAGACACCGTAACTCCACTACCCAGAGCCACCTTAATCCCAATACCCAGAGCCACTGTAACCCCACGACCCAGAGCTATCATAATCCCACTACCCAGAGCCACCGTAACCCCTCTACCCAGAGCCTCTCTAACCACACTACCCAGAGCCACCGTAACCCCACAACCCAGAGCCACCGTAACCCCACTACCCAGAGCCACTGTACCACCATAACCCCACCAACCGGAGCCACCGTAACCCCACCACACAGAGCCACCCTAACCCCATAACCCTGAGCCACCGTAACCCCACTGCACAGAGCCACCATAACCCCACTACCCAGAGCCTCCGTAACCCCACTACCCAGAGCCACCTTAATCCCAATGTCTAGAGCCACTGTAACCCCACGACCCAGAGCTATCATAATCCCACTACCCAGAGCCACCGTAACCCCTCTACCCAGAGCCTCTCTATCCACACTACCCAGAGCCACCGTAACCCCACAACCCAGAGCCACCGTAACCCCACTACCCAGAGCCACCGTAACCCCACTACCCAGAGCCACTGTAACCCCACTACCCAGAGCCACCGTAACGCCACTACCCAGATCCACCGTAACCCCACCACCCAGAGCCACCGTGACCCCACCACCTAGAGCCACCGTAACCCCACTACCCAGAGCCACCGTAACCTCACTACCCAGAGCCACCGTAACTCCACTACCCAGAGCCACCGTAACCCCACCACCCAGAGCCACTACACAGAGCCTCCGTAACCCCACCATCCAGAGCCATCGTAACCCCACCACACAGAGCCACCCTAACCCCATCACCCTGAGCCACCGGAACCCCACTGACCAGAGCCACCGTAACCACACTACCCAGAGCCACCGAAACCCCACCATCCAGAGCCACCGTAACCCCACCACCCAGAGCCACCGTAACCCCACCACCCAGAGCCACCGTAACCCCACTGCCCAGAGCCACCATAACCCCACTGCCCAGAGCCACCATAAACCCACTACCCAGAGCCACCGTATCCCCACTACCCAGAGCCACCGTATCCCCACTACCCAGAGCCACCGTAACCCCACCACCCAGAGCCACCGTAACCCCACCACCAAGAGCCACCGTAACCACACCACACAGAGCCACCCTAACCCCATCACCCTGAGCCACCGTAACCCCACTTCCCAGAGCCACCATAACCCCACTACCCCGAGCCACCGTAACCCCACTACCCAGATCCACCGTAACCCCACCATCCAGAGAAACCCTAACCCCACCACCCAGAGCCACCCTAACCCCACCACCCAGAGCCACCCTAACCCCACCACCCAGAGCCACCGTAACCCCACTACCCAGAGCCACCATAACCCAACTGCCCAGAGCCACCATAAACCCACTACCCAGAGCCACCGTAACCCCACCACCCAGAGCCACCCTAACCCCACCACCCAGAGCCACTCTAACCCCACCACCCAGAGCCACCCTAACCCCACCACCCAGAGCCGACGAAACCCCACTACCAAGAGCCGCTGTAACCCTCAGTACCCAGAGCCAACGTTACCACACTAACCAGAGCCACCGTAACCCCACTACCCAGAGCCACCGTAACCCCACTACCCAGAGACACCGTAACCCCACTACCCAGAGCCACCGTAACCCCACTACCCAGAGTCACCGTAACCCCACTACCCAGAGCCACCGTAACCCCACTACCCAGAGCCACCGTAACCGCACTACCCAGAGCCACCATAATCCCACTACCCAGAGCCACCATAACCCCACTCCCAGAGCCACCGTAATCCCACTACCAAGAGCCGCCGTAACCCCACGACCCACAGCCGCCGTAACCCCACCACGCAGAGCCGACGTAACCCCACTACCAAGAGCCGCTGTAACCCCCAGTACCCAGAGCCACCGTAACACCACTACCCAGAGCCACTACCCAAAGACACCGTAACCCCACTACCCAGAGCCACCGTAACCCCACTACCCAGAGTCACTGTAACCCCACTACCCAGAGCCACCGTAACCCCAAGACCCAGAGCCGCCGTAAACCCAAGACCCAGAGCCGCCGTAACTCCACGACACAGAGCCGCCGGAACCCCACGACCCAGAGCCGTCGTAACCACACGACCCAGAGCCGCTGTAACCCCACTAGCCAGAGCTGCCGTAACCCCACCACCCAGAGGGGTCTTAACTCCACCATCTAGAGCTGCCATAACCCCACCACCCAGAACCGCCGTAACCCCACTACCCAGAGCCACCGTAACCCCACAACCCAGAGCCACCGTAACCCCACTACCCAGAGCCACCGTAACCCCACTACCCAGAGCCACCGTAACCCCACTACCCAGAGCCACCGTAACCCCACCACCCAGAGCCACCGTTACCCCACTTCCCAGAGCCACCGTAACCCAACTACCCAGAGACACCGTAACCCCACTACCCAGAGACACCGTAACCCCACTACCCAGAGACACCGTAACCCCACTACCCAGAGCCACCGTAACCCCACTACCCAGAGTCACCGTAACCCCACTACACAGAGCCACCGTAACCCCACTACCCAGAGCCACCGTAACCGCACTACCCAGAGCCACCGTAACCCCACTACCCAGAGCCACCATAACCCCACTCCCAGAGCCACCGTAATCCCACTACCAAGAGCCGCCGTAACCCCACAACCCACAGCCGCCGTAACCCCACCACCCTGAGCCGACGTAACCCCACTACCAAGAGCCGCTGTAACCCCCAGTACCCAGAGCCACCGTAACACCACTACCCAGAGCCACTACCCAAAGACACCGTAACCCCACGACCCAGAACCACCGAAACCCCACTACCCAGAGCAGTCGTAACCCCTCTACCCAGAGACACCGTAACTCCACTACCCAGAGCCACCTTAATCCCAATACCCAGAGCCACTGTAACCCCACGACCCAGAGCTATCATAATCCCACTACCCAGAGCCACCGTAACCCCTCTACCCAGAGCCTCTCAAACCACACTACCCAGAGCCACCGTAACCCCACAACCCAGAGCCACCGTAACCCCACTACCCAGAGCCACTGTACCACCATAACCCCACCAACCAGAGCCACCGTAACCCCACCACACAGAGCCACCCTAACCCCATAACCCTGAGCCACCGTAACCCCACTGACCAGAGCCACCATAACCCCACTACCCAGAGCCTCCGTAACCCCACTACCCAGAGCCACCTTAATCCCAATGTCTAGAGCCACTGTAACCCCACGACCCAGAGCTATCATAATCCCACTACCCAGAGCCACCGTAACCCCTCTACCCAGAGCCTCTCTATCCACACTACCCAGAGCCACCGTAACCCCACAACCCAGAGCCACCGTAACCCCACTACCCAGAGCCACCGTAACCCCACTACCCAGAGCCACTGTAACCCCACTACCCAGAGCCACCGTAACGCCACTACCCAGATCCACCGTAACCCCACCACCCAGAGCCACCGTAACCCCACCACCTAGAGCCACCGTAACCCCACTACCCAGAGCCACCGTAACCTCACTACCCAGAGCCACCGTAACTCCACTACCCAGAGCCACCGTAACCCCACCACCCAGAGCCACTACACAGAGCCTCCGTAACCCCACCATCCAGAGCCATCGTAACCCCACCACACAGAGCCACCCTAACCCCATCACCCTGAGCCACCGGAACCCCACTGCCCAGAGCCACCGTAACCCCACTACCCAGAGCCACCGAAACCCCACCATCCAGAGCCACCGTAACCCCACCACCCAGAGCCACCGTAACCCCACCACCCAGAGCCACCGTAACCCCACTGCCCAGAGCCACCATAACCCCACTGCCCAGAGCCACCATAAACCCACTACCCAGAGCCACCGTATCCCCACTACCCAGAGCCACCGTATCCCCACTACCCAGAGCCACCGTAACCCCACCACCCAGAGCCACCGTAACCCCACCACCAAGAGCCACCGTAACCCCACCACACAGAGCCACCCTAACCCCATCACCCTGAGCCACCGTAACCCCACTTCCCAGAGCCACCATAACCCCACTACCCCGAGCCACCGTAACCCCACTACCCAGATCCACCGTAACCCCACCATCCAGAGAAACCCTAACCCCACCACCCAGAGCCACCCTAACCCCACCACACAGAGCCACCGTAACACCACTACCCAGAGCCACCATAACCCAACTGCCCAGAGCCACCATAAACCCACTACCCAGAGCCACCGTAACCCCACCACCCAGAGCCACCCTAACCCCACCACCCAGAGCCACTCTAACCCCACCACCCAGAGCCACCCTAACCCCACCACCCAGAGCCGACGAAACCCCACTACCAAGAGCCGCTGTAACCCTCAGTACCCAGAGCCAACGTTACCACACTAACCAGAGCCACCGTAACCCCACTACCCAGAGCCACCGTAACCCCACTACCCAGAGACACCGTAACCCCACTACCCAGAGCAACCGTAACCCCACTACCCAGAGTCACCGTAACCCCACTACCCAGAGCCACCGTAACCCCACTACCCAGAGCCACCGTAACCGCACTACCCAGAGCCACCATAATCCCACTACCCAGAGCCACCATAACCCCACTCCCAGAGCCACCGTAATCCCACTACCAAGAGCCGCCGTAACCCCACGACCCACAGCCGCCGTAACCCCACCACCCAGAGCCGACGTAACCCCACTACCAAGAGCCGCTGTAACCCCCAGTACCCAGAGCCACCGTAACACCACTACCCAGAGCCACTACCCAAAGACACCGTAACCCCACTACCCAGAGCCACCGTAACCCCACTACCCAGAGTCACTGTAACCCCACTACCCAGAGCCACCGTAACCCCAAGACCCAGAGCCGCCGTAAACCCAAGACCCAGAGCCGCCGTAACTCCACGACACAGAGCCGCCGGAACCCCACGACCCAGAGCCGTCGTAACCCCACGACCCAGAGCCGCTGTAACCCCACTAGCCAGAGCTGCCGTAACCCCACCACCCAGAGGGGTCTTAACTCCACCATCTAGAGCTGCCATAACCCCACCACCCAGAACCGCCGTAACCCCACTACCCAGAGCCACCGTAACCCCACAACCCAGAGCCACCGTAACCCCACTACCCAGAGCCACCGTAACCCCACTACCCAGAGCCACCGTAACCCCACTACCCAGAGCCACCGTAACCCCACCACCCAGAGCCACCGTTACCCCACCACCTAGAGCCACCGTAACCCCACCACCCAGAGCCACTACACAGAGGCTCCGTAACCCCACCATCCAGAGCCACCGTAACCCCACCACCCAGAGCCACCGTAAACCCACCACCCAGAGCCACCATAACCCCACCACACAGAGCCACCCTAACCCCATCACCCTCAGCCACCGGAACCCCACTTCCCAGAGCCACCGTAACCCCACCATCCAGAGCCACCGTAACCCCACCACCCAGAGCCACCGTAACCCCACCACCCAGAGCCACCGTAACCACACCACCCAGAGCCACCCAAACCCCACCACCCAGAGCCACCCTAACCCCACCACCCAGAGCCACCGTAACCCCAGTACCCAGAGCCACCATAACCCCACTGCCCAGAGCCACCATAAACCCACTACCCAGAGCCACCGTATCCCCACTACCCAGAGCCACCATCACCCCACCACCTAGAGCCACCGTAACACCACCACCCAGAGCCACCGTAACCCCACCACACAGAGCCACCCTAACCCCATCAGCCTGAGCAACCGTAACCCCACTTCCCAGAGCCACCATAACCCCACTACCCAGAGCCACCGTAGCCCCACTACCCAGAGCCACCGTAACCCCACCATCCAGAGACACCCTAACCCCACCACCCAGAGCCACCCTAACCCCACCACCCAGAGCCACCGTAACCCCACTACCCAGAGCCACCATAACCCCACTGCCCAGAGCCACCATAAACCCACTACCCAGAGCCACCGTAACCCCACCACCCAGAGCCACCCTAACCCCACCACCCAGAGCCACCATTAACCCACTACCCAGAGCCACCGTAACCCCACCACCCAGAGCCACCCTAACCCCACCACCCAGAGCCACCCTAACCCCACCACCCAGAGCCACCCTAACCCCACCACCCAGAGCCGACGAAACCCCACTACCAAGAGCCGCTGTAACCCCCAGTACCCAGAGCCACCGTAACCCCTCTACCCAGAGCCTCCGTAACCCCACTACCCAGAGCCACCTTAATCCCAATGTCTAGAGCCACTGTAACCCCACGACCCAGAGCTATCATAATCCCACTACCCAGAGCCACCGTAACCCCTCTACCCAGAGCCTCTCTATCCACACTACCCAGAGCCACCGTAACCCCACAACCCAGAGCCACCGTCACCCCACTACCCAGAGCCACCGTAACCCCACTACCCAGAGCCACTGTAACCCCACTACCCAGAGCCACCGTAACGCCACTACCCAGATCCACCGTAACCCCACCACCCAGAGCCACCGTAACCCCACCACCTAGAGCCACCGTAACCCCACTACCCAGAGCCACCGTAACCTCACTACCCAGAGCCACCGTAACTCCACTACCCAGAGCCACCGTAACCCCACCACCCAGAGCCACTACACAGAGCCTCCGTAACCCCACCATCCAGAGCCATCGTAACCCCACCACACAGAGCCACCCTAACCCCATCACCCTGAGCCACCGGAACCCCACTGCCCAGAGCCACCGTAACCCCACTACCCAGAGCCACCGAAACCCCACCATCCAGAGCCACCGTAACCCCACCACCCAGAGCCACCGTAACCCCACCACCCAGAGCCACCGTAACCCCACTGCCCAGAGCCACCATAACCCCACTGCCCAGAGCCACCATAAACCCACTACCCAGAGCCACCGTATCCCCACTACCCAGAGCCACCGTATCCCCACTACCCAGAGCCACCGTAACCCCACCACCCAGAGCCACCGTAACCCCACCACCAAGAGCCACCGTAACCCCACCACACAGAGCCACCCTAACCCCATCACCCTGAGCCACCGTAACCCCACTTCCCAGAGCCACCATAACCCCACTACCCCGAGCCACCGTAACCCCTCTACCCAGATCCACCGTAACCCCACCATCCAGAGAAACCCTAACCCCACCACCCAGAGCCACCCTAACCCCACCACACAGAGCCACCGTAACACCACTACCCAGAGCCACCATAACCCAACTGCCCAGAGCCACCATAAACCCACTACCCAGAGCCACCGTAACCCCACCACCCAGAGCCACCCTAACCCCACCACCCAGAGCCACTCTAACCCCACCACCCAGAGCCACCCTAACCCCACCACCCAGAGCCGACGAAACCCCACTACCAAGAGCCGCTGTAACCCTCAGTACCCAGAGCCAACGTTACCACACTAACCAGAGCCACCGTAACCCCACTACCCAGAGCCACCGTAACCCCACTACCCAGAGACACCGTAACCCCACTACCCAGAGCCACCGTAACCCCACTACCCAGAGTCACCGTAACCCCACTACCCAGAGCCACCGTAACCCCACTACCCAGAGCCACCGTAACCGCACTACCCAGAGCCACCATAATCCCACTACCCAGAGCCACCATAACCCCACTCCCAGAGCCACCGTAATCCCACTACCAAGAGCCGCCGTAACCCCACGACCCACAGCCGCCGTAACCCCACCACCCAGAGCCGACGTAACCCCACTACCAAGAGCCGCTGTAACCCCCAGTACCCAGAGCCACCGTAACACCACTACCCAGAGCCACTACCCAAAGACACCGTAATCCCACTACCCAGAGCCACCGTAACCCCACTACCCAGAGTCACTGTAACCCCACTACCCAGAGCCACCGTAACCCCAAGACCCAGAGCCGCCGTAAACCCAAGACCCAGAGCCGCCGTAACTCCACGACACAGAGCCGCCGGAACCCCACGACCCAGAGCCGTCGTAACCCCACGACCCAGAGCCGCTGTAACCCCACTAGCCAGAGCTGCCGTAACCCCACCACCCAGAGGGGTCTTAACTCCACCATCTAGAGCTGCCATAACCCCACCACCCAGAACCGCCGTAACCCCACTACCCAGAGCCACCGTAACCCCACAACCCAGAGCCACCGTAACCCCACTACCCAGAGCCACCGTAACCCCACTACCCAGAGCCACCGTAACCCCACTACCCAGAGCCACCGTAACCCCACCACCCAGAGCCACCGTTACCCCACCACCTAGAGCCACCGTAACCCCACCACCCAGAGCCACTACACAGAGCCTCCGTAACCCCACCACCCAGAGCCACCGTAACCCCACCACCCAGAGCCACCGTAAACCCACCACCCAGAGCCACCATAACCCCACCACACAGAGCCACCCTAACCCCATCACCCTCAGCCACCGGAACCCCACTTCCCAGAGCCACCGTAACCCCACCATCCAGAGCCACCGTAACCCCACCACCCAGAGCCACCGTAACCCCACCACCCAGAGCCACCGTAACCACACCACCCAGAGCCACCCAAACCCCACCACCCAGAGCCACCCTAACCCCACCACCCAGAGCCACCGTAACCCCAGTACCCAGAGCCACCATAACCCCACTGCCCAGAGCCACCATAAACCCACTACCCAGAGCCACCGTATCCCCACTACCCAGAGCCACCATCACCCCACCACCTAGAGCCACCGTAACACCACCACCCAGAGCCACCGTAACCCCACCACACAGAGCCACCCTAACCCCATCAGCCTGAGCAACCGTAACCCCACTTCCCAGAGCCACCATAACCCCACTACCCAGAGCCACCGTAACCCCACTACCCAGAGCCACCGTAACCCCACCATCCAGAGACACCCTAACCCCACCACCCAGAGCCACCCTAACCCCACCACCCAGAGCCACCGTAACCCCACTACCCAGAGCCACCATAACCCCACTGCCCAGAGCCACCATAAACCCACTACCCAGAGCCACCGTAACCCCACCACCCAGAGCCACCCTAACCCCACCACCCAGAGCCACCCTAACCCCACCACCCAGAGCCACCCTAACCCCACCACCCAGAGCCGACGAAACCCCACTACCAAGAGCCGCTGTAACCCCCAGTACCCAGAGCCACCGTAACCACACTAACCAGAGCCACCGTAACCCCACTTCCCAGAGCCACCGTAACCCCACTACCCAGAGACACCGTAACCCCACTACCCAGAGACACCGTAACCCCATTACCCAGAGACACCGTAACCCCACTACCCAGAGCCACCGTAACCCCACTACCCAGAGTCACCGTAACCCCACTACACAGAGCCACCGTAACCCCACTACCCAGAGCCACCGTAACCGCACTACCCAGAGCCACCATAACCCCACTACCCAGAGCCACCATAACCCCACTCCCAGAGCCACCGTAATCCCACTACCAAGAGCCGCCGTAACCCCACAACACACAGCCGCCGTAACCCCACCACCCTGAGCCGACGTAACCCCACTACCAAGAGCCGCTGTAACCCCCAGTACCCAGAGCCACCGTAACACCACTACCCAGAGCCACTACCCAAAGACACCGTAACCCCACTACCCAGAGCCACAGTAACCCCACTACCCAGAGCCACTGTAACCCCACTACCCAGAGTCACTGTAACCCCACTACCCAGAGCCACCGTAACCCCAAGACCCAGAGCCGCCGTAAACCCAAGATCCAGAGCCGCCGTAACTCCACGACACAGAGCCGCCGGTCCCCACGACCCAGAGCCGTCGTAACCCGACGACCCAGAGCCGCTGTAACCCCACTAGCCAGAGCTGCCGTAACCCCACCACCCAGAGGGGTCTTAACTCCACCATCTAGAGCTGCCATAACCCCACCATCCAGAACCGCCGTAACCCCACTACCCAGAGCCACCATAACCCTACTAACCAGAGCCAACGTAATCCCACTACCAAGAGCCGCCTTAACCCCCAAGACCCAGAGCCGCCGTAAATTCATGACACACAGCTGCCATAACCCCACGACCCAGAGCCGCCGTAACCCCACGACCCACAGCCGCCGTAACCCCACCACCCAGAGCCGACGTAACCCCACTACCAAGAGCCGCTGAAACCCCCAGTAACCAGAGCCACCGTAACACCACTAACCAGAGCCACCTTAACCCCACTACCCAGAGCCACCGTAACCCCACTACCCAAAGACACCGTAACCCCACTACCCAGAGCCACCGCAACCCCACTACCCAGAGTCAACGTAACCCCACTACCCAGAGCCTACGTAACCCCAAGACCCAGGGCCGTCATAACCCCACGACCCAGAGCCGTCGTAACCCCACGACCCATAGCCGCTGTAACCCCACTAGCCAGAGCTGCCGTAACCCCACCACCCAGACGGGTCTTAACTCCACCATCTAGAGCTGCCATAACCCCACAACCCAGAACCGCCGTAACCCCACTACCCCGAGCCACCGTAACCCCACAACCCAGAGCCACCGTAACCCCACTACCCAGAGCCACCATAACCCCACTACCCAGAGCCACCGTAACCCCACTACCCAGAGCCACCGTAACGCCACTACCCAGAGCCACCGTAACCCCACCACCCAGAGCCACCGTAACCCCACCACCTAGAGCCACCGTAACCCCACTACCCAGAGCCACCGTAACCTCACTACCCAGAGCCACCGTAACCCCACTACCCTGAGCCACCGTAACCCCACCACCCAGAGCCACTACACAGAGCCTCCGTAACCCCACCATCCAGAGCCACCGTAACCCCACCACCCAGAGCCACCGTAAACCCACCACCCAGAGCCACCGTAACCCCACCACACAGAGCCACCCTAACCCCATCACCCTGAGCCACCGGAACCCCACTGCCCGGAGCCACCGTAACCCCACCATCCAGAGCCACCGTAACCCCACCACCCAGAGCCACCATAACCCCACCACCCAGAGCCACCATAACCACACCACCCAGAGCCACCCTAACCCCACCACCCAGAGCCACCGTAACCCCACTACCCAGAGCCACCATAACCCCACTGCCCAGAGCCACCGTATCCCCACTACCCAGAGCCACCGTAACCCCACCACCCAGAGCCACCGTAACCCCACCAGCCAGAGCCACCGTAACCCCACCAGCCAGAGCCACCGTAACCCCACCACACAGAGCCACCCTAACCCCATCACCCTGAGCCACCGTAACCCCACTTCCCAGAGCCACCATAACCCCACTACCCAGAGCCACCGTAACCCCACTACCCAGAGCCACCGTAACCCCACTACCCAGAGCAACCCTAACCCCACCACCCAGAGCCACCCTAACCCCACCACCCAGAGCCACCCTAATCCCACCACCCAGAGCCACCGTAACCCCACTACCCAGAGCCACCATAAACCCACTACCCAGAGCCACCGTAACCCCACCACCCAGAGCCACCCTAACCCCACCACCCAGAGCCACCCTAACCCCACCACCCAGAGCCACCCTAACCCCACCACCCAGAGCCGACGAAACCCCACTACCAAGAGCCGCTGTAACCCCCAGTACCTAGAGCCACCGTAACCACACTAACCAGAGCCACCGTAACCCCACTTGCCAGAGCCACCGTAACCCCACTACCCAGAGACACCGTAACCCCACTACCCAGAGCCACCGTAACCCCACTACCCAGAGTCACCGTAACCCCACTACCCAGAGCCACCGTAACCCCACTACCCAGAGCCACCGTAACCGCACTACCCAGAGCCACCATAACCCCACTACCCAGAGCCACCATAACCCCACTCCCAGAGCCACCGTAGTCCCACTACCAAGAGCCGCCGTAACCCCACGACCCACAGCCGCCGTAACCCCACCACCCAGAGCCGACGTAACCCCACTACCAAGAGCCGCTGTAACCCCTAGTACCCAGAGCCACCGTAACACCACTACCCAGAGCCACTACCCAAAGACACCGTAACCCCACTACCCAGAGCCACCGTAACCCCACTACCCAGAGTCACTGTAACCCCACTACCCAGAGCCACCGTAACCCCAAGACCCAGAGCCGCCGTAAACCCAAGACCCAGAGCCGCCGTAACTCCACGACACAGAGCCGCCGGAACCCCACGACCCAGAGCCGTCGTAACCCCACGACCCAGAGCCGCTGTAACCCCACTAGCCAGAGCTGCCGTAACCCCACCACCCAGAGGGGTCTTAACTCCACCATCTAGAGCTGCCATAACCCCACCACCCAGAACCGCCGTAACCCCACTACCCAGAGCCACCGTAACCCCACAACCCAGAGCCACCGTAACCCCACTACCCAGAGCCACCGTAACCCCACTACCCAGAGCCACCGTAACCCCACTACCCAGAGCCACCGTAACCCCACCACCCAGAGCCACCGTTACCCCACCACCTAGAGCCACCGTAACCCCACCACCCAGAGCCACTACACAGAGGCTCCGTAACCCCACCATCCAGAGCCACCGTAACCCCACCACCCAGAGCCACCGTAAACCCACCACCCAGAGCCACCATAACCCCACCACACAGAGCCACCCTAACCCCATCACCCTCAGCCACCGGAACCCCACTTCCCAGAGCCACCGTAACCCCACCATCCAGAGCCACCGTAACCCCACCACCCAGAGCCACCGTAACCCCACCACCCAGAGCCACCGTAACCACACCACCCAGAGCCACCCAAACCCCACCACCCAGAGCCACCCTAACCCCACCACCCAGAGCCACCGTAACCCCAGTACCCAGAGCCACCATAACCCCACTGCCCAGAGCCACCATAAACCCACTACCCAGAGCCACCGTATCCCCACTACCCAGAGCCACCATCACCCCACCACCTAGAGCCACCGTAACACCACCACCCAGAGCCACCGTAACCCCACCACACAGAGCCACCCTAACCCCATCAGCCTGAGCAACCGTAACCCCACTTCCCAGAGCCACCATAACCCCACTACCCAGAGCCACCGTAGCCCCACTACCCAGAGCCACCGTAACCCCACCATCCAGAGACACCCTAACCCCACCACCCAGAGCCACCCTAACCCCACCACCCAGAGCCACCGTAACCCCACTACCCAGAGCCACCATAACCCCACTGCCCAGAGCCACCATAAACCCACTACCCAGAGCCACCGTAACCCCACCACCCAGAGCCACCCTAACCCCACCACCCAGAGCCACCATTAACCCACTACCCAGAGCCACCGTAACCCCACCACCCAGAGCCACCCTAACCCCACCACCCAGAGCCACCCTAACCCCACCACCCAGAGCCACCCTAACCCCACCACCCAGAGCCGACGAAACCCCACTACCAAGAGCCGCTGTAACCCCCAGTACCCAGAGCCACCGTAACCCCTCTACCCAGAGCCTCCGTAACCCCACTACCCAGAGCCACCTTAATCCCAATGTCTAGAGCCACTGTAACCCCACGACCCAGAGCTATCATAATCCCACTACCCAGAGCCACCGTAACCCCTCTACCCAGAGCCTCTCTATCCACACTACCCAGAGCCACCGTAACCCCACAACCCAGAGCCACCGTAACCCCACTACCCAGAGCCACCGTAACCCCACTACCCAGAGCCACTGTAACCCCACTACCCAGAGCCACCGTAACGCCACTACCCAGATCCACCGTAACCCCACCACCCAGAGCCACCGTAACCCCACCACCTAGAGCCACCGTAACCCCACTACCCAGAGCCACCGTAACCTCACTACCCAGAGCCACCGTAACTCCACTACCCAGAGCCACCGTAACCCCACCACTCAGAGCCACTACACAGAGCCTCCGTAACCCCACCATCCAGAGCCATCGTAACCCCACCACACAGAGCCACCCTAACCCCATCACCCTGAGCCACCGGAACCCCACTGCCCAGAGCCACCGTAACCCCACTACCCAGAGCCACCGAAACCCCACCATCCAGAGCCACCGTAACCCCACCACCCAGAGCCACCGTAACCCCACCACCCAGAGCCACCGTAACCCCACTGCCCAGAGCCACCATAACCCCACTGCCCAGAGCCACCATAAACCCACTACCCAGAGCCACCGTATCCCCACTACCCAGAGCCACCGTATCCCCACTACCCAGAGCCACCGTAACCCCACCACCCAGAGCCACCGTAACCCCACCACCAAGAGCCACCGTAACCCCACCACACAGAGCCACCCTAACCCCATCACCCTGAGCCACCGTAACCCCACTTCCCAGAGCCACCATAACCCCACTACCCCGAGCCACCGTAACCCCTCTACCCAGATCCACCGTAACCCCACCATCCAGAGAAACCCTAACCCCACCACCCAGAGCCACCCTAACCCCACCACACAGAGCCACCGTAACACCACTACCCAGAGCCACCATAACCCAACTGCCCAGAGCCACCATAAACCCACTACCCAGAGCCACCGTAACCCCACCACCCAGAGCCACCCTAACCCCACCACCCAGAGCCACTCTAACCCCACCACCCAGAGCCACCCTAACCCCACCACCCAGAGCCGACGAAACCCCACTACCAAGAGCCGCTGTAACCCTCAGTACCCAGAGCCAACGTTACCACACTAACCAGAGCCACCGTAACCCCACTACCCAGAGCCACCGTAACCCCACTACCCAGAGACACCGTAACCCCACTACCCAGAGCCACCGTAACCCCACTACCCAGAGTCACCGTAACCCCACTACCCAGAGCCACCGTAACCCCACTACCCAGAGCCACCGTAACCGCACTACCCAGAGCCACCATAATCCCACTACCCAGAGCCACCATAACCCCACTCCCAGAGCCACCGTAATCCCACTACCAAGAGCCGCCGTAACCCCACGACCCACAGCCGCCGTAACCCCACCACCCAGAGCCGACGTAACCCCACTACCAAGAGCCGCTGTAACCCCCAGTACCCAGAGCCACCGTAACACCACTACCCAGAGCCACTACCCAAAGACACCGTAATCCCACTACCCAGAGCCACCGTAACCCCACTACCCAGAGTCACTGTAACCCCACTACCCAGAGCCACCGTAACCCCAAGACCCAGAGCCGCCGTAAACCCAAGACCCAGAGCCGCCGTAACTCCACGACACAGAGCCGCCGGAACCCCACGACCCAGAGCCGTCGTAACCCCACGACCCAGAGCCGCTGTAACCCCACTAGCCAGAGCTGCCGTAACCCCACCACCCAGAGGGGTCTTAACTCCACCATCTAGAGCTGCCATAACCCCACCACCCAGAACCGCCGTAACCCCACTACCCAGAGCCACCGTAACCCCACAACCCAGAGCCACCGTAACCCCACTACCCAGAGCCACCGTAACCCCACTACCCAGAGCCACCGTAACCCCACTACCCAGAGCCACCGTAACCCCACCACCCAGAGCCACCGTTACCCCACCACCTAGAGCCACCGTAACCCCACCACCCAGAGCCACTACACAGAGCCTCCGTAACCCCACCACCCAGAGCCACCGTAACCCCACCACCCAGAGCCACCGTAAACCCACCACCCAGAGCCACCATAACCCCACCACACAGAGCCACCCTAACCCCATCACCCTCAGCCACCGGAACCCCACTTCCCAGAGCCACCGTAACCCCACCATCCAGAGCCACCGTAACCCCACCACCCAGAGCCACCGTAACCCCACCACCCAGAGCCACCGTAACCACACCACCCAGAGCCACCCAAACCCCACCACCCAGAGCCACCCTAACCCCACCACCCAGAGCCACCGTAACCCCAGTACCCAGAGCCACCATAACCCCACTGCCCAGAGCCACCATAAACCCACTACCCAGAGCCACCGTATCCCCAATACCCAGAGCCACCATCACCCCACCACCTAGAGCCACCGTAACACCACCACCCAGAGCCACCGTAACCCCACCACACAGAGCCACCCTAACCCCATCAGCCTGAGCAACCGTAACCCCACTTCCCAGAGCCACCATAACCCCACTACCCAGAGCCACCGTAACCCCACTACCCAGAGCCACCGTAACCCCACCATCCAGAGACACCCTAACCCCACCACCCAGAGCCACCCTAACCCCACCACCCAGAGCCACCGTAACCCCACTACCCAGAGCCACCATAACCCCACTGCCCAGAGCCACCATAAACCCACTACCCAGAGCCACCGTAACCCCACCACCCAGAGCCACCCTAACCCCACCACCCAGAGCCACCCTAACCCCACCACCCAGAGCCACCCTAACCCCACCACCCAGAGCCGACGAAACCCCACTACCAAGAGCCGCTGTAACCCCCAGTACCCAGAGCCACCGTAACCACACTAACCAGAGCCACCGTAACCCCACTTCCCAGAGCCACCGTAACCCCACTACCCAGAGACACCGTAACCCCACTACCCAGAGACACCGTAACCCCATTACCCAGAGACACCGTAACCCCACTACCCAGAGCCACCGTAACCCCACTACCCAGAGTCACCGTAACCCCACTACACAGAGCCACCGTAACCCCACTACCCAGAGCCACCGTAACCGCACTACCCAGAGCCACCATAACCCCACTACCCAGAGCCACCATAACCCCACTCCCAGAGCCACCGTAATCCCACTACCAAGAGCCGCCGTAACCCCACAACACACAGCCGCCGTAACCCCACCACCCTGAGCCGACGTAACCCCACTACCAAGAGCCGCTGTAACCCCCAGTACCCAGAGCCACCGTAACACCACTACCCAGAGCCACTACCCAAAGACACCGTAACCCCACTACCCAGAGCCACAGTAACCCCACTACCCAGAGCCACTGTAACCCCACTACCCAGAGTCACTGTAACCCCACTACCCAGAGCCACCGTAACCCCAAGACCCAGAGCCGCCGTAAACCCAAGATCCAGAGCCGCCGTAACTCCACGACACAGAGCCGCCGGTCCCCACGACCCAGAGCCGTCGTAACCCGACGACCCAGAGCCGCTGTAACCCCACTAGCCAGAGCTGCCGTAACCCCACCACCCAGATGGGTCTTAACTCCACCATCTAGAGCTGCCATAACCCCACCATCCAGAACCGCCGTAACCCCACTACCCAGAGCCACCATAACCCTACTAACCAGAGCCAACGTAATCCCACTACCAAGAGCCGCCTTAACCCCCAAGACCCAGAGCCGCCGTAAATTCATGACACACAGCTGCCATAACCCCACGACCCAGAGCCGCCGTAACCCCACGACCCACAGCCGCCGTAACCCCACCACCCAGAGCCGACGTAACCCCACTACCAAGAGCCGCTGAAACCCCCAGTAACCAGAGCCACCGTAACACCACTAACCAGAGCCACCTTAACCCCACTACCCAGAGCCACCGTAACCCCACTACCCAAAGACACCGTAACCCCACTACCCAGAGCCACCGCAACCCCACTACCCAGAGTCAACGTAACCCCACTACCCAGAGCCTACGTAACCCCAAGACCCAGGGCCGTCATAACCCCACGACCCAGAGCCGTCGTAACCCCACGACCCATAGCCGCTGTAACCCCACTAGCCAGAGCTGCCGTAACCCCACCACCCAGACGGGTCTTAACTCCACCATCTAGAGCTGCCATAACCCCACAACCCAGAACCGCCGTAACCCCACTACCCCGAGCCACCGTAACCCCACAACCCAGAGCCACCGTAACCCCACTACCCAGATCCACCATAACCCCACTACCCAGAGCCACCGTAACCCCACTACCCAGAGCCACCGTAACGCCACTACCCAGAGCCTCCGTAACCCCACCACCCAGAGCCACCGTAACCCCACCACCTAGAGCCACCGTAACCCCACTACCCAGAGCCACCGTAACCTCACTACCCAGAGCCACCGTAACCCCACTACCCTGAGCCACCGTAACCCCACCACCCAGAGCCACTACACAGAGCCTCCGTAACCCCACCATCCAGAGCCACCGTAACCCCACCACCCAGAGCCACCGTAAACCCACCACCCAGAGCCACCGTAACCCCACCACACAGAGCCACCCTAACCCCATCACCCTGAGCCACCGGAACCCCACTGCCCGGAGCCACCGTAACCCCACCATCCAGAGCCACCGTAACCCCACCACCCAGAGCCACCATAACCCCACCACCCAGAGCCACCATAACCACACCACCCAGAGCCACCCTAACCCCACCACCCAGAGCCACCGTAACCCCACTACCCAGAGCCACCATAACCCCACTGCCCAGAGCCACCGTATCCCCACTACCCAGAGCCACCGTAACCCCACCACCCAGAGCCACCGTAACCCCACCAGCCAGAGCCACCGTAACCCCACCAGCCAGAGCCACCGTAACCCCACCACACAGAGCCACCCTAACCCCATCACCCTGAGCCACCGTAACCCCACTTCCCAGAGCCACCATAACCCCACTACCCAGAGCCACCGTAACCCCACTACCCAGAGCCACCGTAACCCCACTACCCAGAGCAACCCTAACCCCACCACCCAGAGCCACCCTAACCCCACCACCCAGAGCCACCCTAATCCCACCACCTAGAGCCACCGTAACCCCACTACCCAGAGCCACCATAAACCCACTACCCAGAGCCACCGTAACCCCACCACCCAGAGCCACCCTAACCCCACCACCCAGAGCCACCCTAACCCCACCACCCAGAGCCACCCTAACCCCACCACCCAGAGCCGACGAAACCCCACTACCAAGAGCCGCTGTAACCCCCAGTACCTAGAGCCACCGTAACCACACTAACCAGAGCCACCGTAACCCCACTTGCCAGAGCCACCGTAACCCCACTACCCAGAGACACCGTAACCCCACTACCCAGAGCCACCGTAACCCCACTACCCAGAGTCACCGTAACCCCACTACCCAGAGCCACCGTAACCCCACTACCCAGAGCCACCGTAACCGCACTACCCAGAGCCACCATAACCCCACTACCCAGAGCCACCATAACCCCACTCCCAGAGCCACCGTAGTCCCACTACCAAGAGCCGCCGTAACCCCACGACCCACAGCCGCCGTAACCCCACCACCCAGAGCCGACGTAACCCCACTACCAAGAGCCGCTGTAACCCCTAGTACCCAGAGCCACCGTAACACCACTACCCAGAGCCACTACCCAAAGACACCGTAACCCCACTACCCAGAGCCACCGTAACCCCACTACCCAGAGCCACCGTAACCCCACTACCCAGAGTCACTGTAACCCCACTACCCAGAGCCACCGTAACCCCAAGACCCAGAGCCGCCGTAAACCCAAGACCCAGAGCCGCCGTAACTCCACGACACAGAGCCGCCGGAACCCCACGACCCAGAGCCGTCGTAACCCCACGACCCAGAGCCGCTGTAACCCCACTAGCCAGAGCTGCCGTAACCCCACCACCCAGAGGGGTCTTAACTCCACCATCTAGAGCTGCCATTATCCCACCACCCAGAACCGCTCTAACCCCACAACCCAGAGCCACCATAACCCTACTACCCAGAGTCACCGTAATCCCACTACCAAGAGCCGCCTTAACCCCCAAGACCCAGAGCCGCCGTAACTCCATGACACACAGCCACCAAAACCGCATGACCCAGAGCCATCGTAACCCCACAATCCAGAGCCACCGTAACCCCACCACCCAGAGCCACCGTAACCCCACCACCCAGAGCCACCGTAACCCCACCATCCAGAGCCACCCTAACCCCACCACCCAGAGCCTCCGTAAACCCACTGCCCAGAGCCACGTTAACCCCACTACCCTGAGCCAACGTAACCCCACTACCCAGAGCCATCGTAACCCCACTACCCAGACCCACCATAACCCCACTACCCAGAGCCACCGTAACCCTAACTCCCAGAGCCACTGTAACCCCACTACCCAGACCCACCATTACCCCACTACCCAGAGCCACCGTATCCCCACTACCCAGAACCACCTTAACCCTACCTCCCAGAGCCACCGTTACCCCACTACCCAGATCCACCGTAACCCCACTACCCAGAGCCACCGTATCCCCACTACCCAGAGCCACCGTAACCCCTACCCAGAGCCACCGTAACCCCACAACCCAGAGCCACCGTAACCCCACTACCCAGAGCCACCGTAACCCCACTACCCAGAGCCACCGTAACCCCATGACCCACAGCCATCGTAATCCCACTCTCTGCAGAGGTCTTTCTGGTTGGGATGTGCCTTTGTTTTTGCTCATTTGAAAACAGCTTAAATGTACTTATAAATACTACTGATATTATTCTACGTTCCAAAATATTCCAAATTCTGGTAGTGTCTGTTCCACAGGATGTCGGATAAATGATTGAGCACCTGGAAACAGAAAGATGAAAGTGTTAGAGAAGAGGAATCAAACTATTATATAAACACTATATCATAACAGTCAAATGACAACAAAGTCATAAAAACTTCAACAATTATAACATATGGCGAATTGTAAAAAGTCACAAAATTATATAATACGACAAATTCTATCCTCTCCCCTTCTGAACTTCTCAGGTAAGTACAAATCATTTCACTACCATTAAAGTAAAACACAAAATAATAAAGCAAGTTTCTAGTGATCACATAAATTAGGAAAATATTGAATAAAAGTAGCTCATAAACAGAGAAAGTTTAAATGTGATCAAGGTAGAAGAACATCGGAGATTCCCCAAAGTATCTTTTCCTTTAGCAGGCCCTTTCTACAACCAGAAGGACTATTACACAGCTGACATCCGTCAGGAGGCCCAGTCCAAATCCGGCACCTGCAAGACAGACCATCCCACAACAGGCACCTGGCTGGCGGTCCATTCCTCATCTGGCATCTGGGAGGTGGACTATCCACACCTGGCACCTGGCAGGTGGTCCATTCCACATCTGGCAAGCAGACCATTCCATATCTCGCAGGCAGACCATCGCACATCTGGCAACTGGTAGGCGGACAATTCCACATCTGGCAGGCGGACCATCCCACATCTGGCAGGAAAGCTATTCCACATCTGGCATCTAGCATCAGGAACATTCCACATCCGGCATTGAAAGGTGGACTATTCCACATCTGGCATCTGGCAGGCCGACCATTCCACATCCGGCATCTCGTAGCAGAAACATTCCACATCCGGCATCTGGCATTTGGAGAATTCCACATCAAGCAGGAGGAAGATACTACTGGGGTCATGACCAACTCACACATACCAGAACCAACACCAAATTAACTAAGGAGTCGTCAGATGTTCGCGAACGTCAAATTCCTAAGCATTAAAACTCTGAGGATCTGTCATGGAGCCTCCATGGTGATGCTTTCACAAAAAACCCTCACCATTGGCAATACTGTGTGATGTGCCTGAGGAGATTCATTATCACAATGAAACCACCTTAACCTCCACAGGTGTACTATGCAGATCATTCTGGTAGGTTGGATCACTGCCTGGTCTGGAGGTGCCATCTCTCAGGTAAATGATAATTTCGAGAGGGTGTTTAACTCTCCCTGTAACATCACAGGCACCAGAATTCACTCCAGTCAGAATCTATACATGACATGCTGTCTTAAAATAAAAGTCTCTATCATGTAAAACCTCGACCACCCAGACCATAACTTCCTCACTCTACTATCATTGGATAAGGTACTGGAGCCTGAGGAATAGAGGTCAATGCCACAATGTCAGTTTCTTCCCTGATGCCACCAGATCCTGTATAATCAATGAGCCAAAGACACAGCCTTGCTTTTTTGTGCACTGTTAACTTTATTTTTAAGTCTAGTTCTGAACGATGGTTATAAGATGAATGTTTTCTCCATCCTGCTGCCCCAAATCACCAAATATTAGGACATGTTCTTGACAATAAATCCTGATTCTGAACCTGACAAGATATGAAAGGTATCTTCACAAAAAGTGGAAATAGGTGCATGAGAACAAAAAATATGTAAATAATTACCTTCCCAGCAGGAGGCACACTGCACATCCGGCATCCGGATTGAGGCTCTTTCCACATCCGGCAGGAGGACTATTCCACATCCAGCATCCGGCAGGAGTCCCGTTCCACATCCGGCAGGAGGCCCATTTCACATCCGGCAGGAGGACTATACCACATCCGGCATCTGGCAGGAGGCCCAATCCACATCCGGCTGGTGGCCCCTTTCATATCCGGTACCCGGCAGGAGGCCCATTGCTTCAAAGGCATGAGGCTCTCTTTTAAAATATTTTCAGTGGCCTTTACAGAAACAGGAAACAAACAGAAGCCATTAATCAATGGTAATACATAAAAAGGAATATTCAGATAAAATACAAATTATAAAAATAAATTGATAATGTCTAACCATTATATCATAACAAACAGAAATAAAGTTATAAACATTTAAACAATTAAAACATATGTCTAATAGAACATGATTTAAGGAGTATACTATACTCAAAATTCCTTCCCCTTCCCTTCTGAAGTTCTTTAGTGAGTACATAAAATTTCACTACCATTAAAAAACACAAACATATAAAGCAAGGTCCAAGTGATTAAATGTTACAAAAACTTTGAATTAAAGTGCCCATGGACATAGAATGTTTAAATGTGAATCTGTGGAAGAACATCTGATTATTCAAAGTTAGGCCTGCCACCATATCACAGAGTAATTGAGTGTTTTTACGGGCAACAGCATCTTTCCAACTCATCAATATTAAACGTCGAGCAACAAGGGAGAGAAAAGAGACTGCATGTGGTTAATTCATAGTTCAATTCATTTAGGTAGTCTCTGTTGATTCAAAAGGAGCAATATTAGATTAGTTATCAACTTCAGGACGTCCTTCAATACCATTGTTCCCTCAGTGCTGGTCAAAAATCAACTAACTTTATCCCTCTGTAACTCACTCTACAATTGGATCTTTGACATTCTCATTGGAAGACCACTGTCAGGACGAATTGGAAACAAGGTCTCTTTCCCACTGATCATCAACACAGGCGCAGTCCAAGGATGTGTGCTTAGCCCCCTGCTCTACTCTCTGCAAACCCATGACTGTGTGTGGTGAGCCATAATTCCATTGCTATCGACATGTTGGCTGATGACACCAGAATGGTCAACAAACAATAAATGGCAATGATGAAGCGAAGAAGGAAGGACATAGATCAGCTGGTTGAATGCTAACAAATCAAACCATTCACTCAATGTCAACAATACAATGGATAAGATTTTGGATTCAGCAGGAAGTCAAAAGAACACGACCCAGTCTTCATGGAGGTGTCAGGAGTGCAGATGTTCGCGAACGTCAAATTCCTAAGCATTAAAACTCTGAGGATCTGTCATGGAGGCTCCATGGTGATGCTTTCACAAAAAAGCCTCACCATTGGCTATACTGTGAGATGTACCTGAGGAGATTCATTATCGCAATGAAGACACACCTTAACCTCCACAGGTGTACTATGCAGATCATTCTGGTAGGATGCATCACTGCCTGGTCTGGAGGTGCCATGTCTCAGGAAAATGATAATTTCGAGAGGGTGTTTAACTCTCCCTGTAACATCACAGGCACCAGAATTCACTCCAGTTAGAACCTATACATGACATGCTGTCTTAAAATAAAAGTCTCTATCATGTAAAACCTCCACCACACCAGACAATAACTTCCTCACTCTACTATCATTGGATAAGGTACTGGAGCCTGAGGAATAGAGGTGAATGCCACAATGACAGTTTCTTCCCTGATGCCACCAGTTCCTGTATAATCAATGAGCCAAAGACACAGCCTTGCTTTTTTGTGCACTGTTAACTATATTTTTAAGTCTAGTTCTGAACGATGGTTATAAGATTAATGTTTTCTCCATCCTGCTGCCTCAAATCACCAAATATTAGGACATGTTCTTGACAATAAATCCTGATTCTGAACCTGACAAGATATGAAAGGTATCTTCACAAAAAGTGGAAATAGGTGCATGAGACCAAAAAATATGTAAATAATTACCTTCCCAGCAGGAGGCACACTGCACATCCGGCATCCGGATTGAGGCTCTTTCCACATCCGGCAGGAGGACTATTCCACATCCAGCATCCGGCAGGAGTCCCGTTCCACATCCGGCAGGAGGCCCATTTCACATCCGGCATCCGGATGGAGGCCCATTCCACATCCGGCAGGAGGACTATACCACATCCGGCATCTGGCAGGAGGCCCAATCCACATCCGGCTGGTGGCCCCTTTCATATCCGGTACCCGGCAGGAGGCCCATTGCTTCAAAGGCATGAGGCTCTCTTTTAAAATATTTCAGTGGCCTTTACAGAAACAGGAAACAAACAGAAGCCATTAATCAATGGTAATACATAAAAAGGAATATTCAGATAAAATACAAATTATAAAAATAAATTGATCATGTCTAACCATTATATCATAACAAACAGAAATAAAGTGATAAACATTTAAACAATTAAAACATATGTCTAATAGAACATGATTTAAGGAGTATACTATACTCAAAATTCCTTCCCCTTCCCTTCTGAAGTTCTTCAGTGAGTACATAAAATTTCACTACCATTAAAAAACACAAACATATAAAGCAAGGTCCAAGTGATTAAATGTTACAAAAACTTTGAATTAAAGTGCCCATGGACATAGAATGTTTAAATGTGAATCTGTGGAAGAATATCTCATTAATTCAAAGTTAGGCCTGCCACCATATCACAGAGTAAATGTGTGTTTTTACGGGCAACAGCATCTTTCCAACTCATCAATATTACACGTCGAGCAACAAGGGAGGCAAAAGAGACTGCATGTGGTTAATTCATAGTTCAATTCATTTAGGTAGTCTCTGTTGATTCAAAGGGAGCAATATTAGATTAGTTATCAACTTCAGGACGTCCTTCAATACCATTGTTCCCTCAGTGCTGGTCAAAAAGCAACTAACTTTATCCCTCTGTACCTCACTCTGCAATTGGATCTTTGACATTCTCATTGGAAGACCACAGTCAAGACGAATTGGAAACAAGGTCTCTTCCCCACTGATCATCAACACAGGCGCAGTCCAAGGATGTGTGCTTAGCCCCCTGCTCTACTCTCTGCAAACCCATGACTGTGTGTGGTAAGCCATAATTCCATTGCTATCGACATGTTGGCTGATGACACCAGAATGGTCAGCAAACAATAAATGGCAATGATGAAGCGAAGAAGGAAGGACATAGATCAGCTGGTTGAATGCTAACAAATCAAACCATTCACTCAATGTCAATAAAACAATGGATAAGATTTTGGATTCAGCAGGAAGTCAAAAGAACACGACCCAGTCTTCATGGAGGTGTCAGGAGTGCAGATGTTCGCGAACGTCAAATTCCTAAGCATTAAAACTCTGAGGATCTGTCATGGAGCCTCCATGGTGATGCTTTCACAAAAAAGCCTCACCATTGGCTATACTGTGAGATGTACCTGAGGAGATTCATTATCGCAATGAAGACACACCTTAACCTCCACAGGTGTACTATGCAGATCATTCTGGTAGGTTGCATCACTGCCTGGTCTGGAGGTGCCATCTCTCAGGAAAATGATAATTTCGAGAGGGTGTTTAACTGTCCCTGTAACATCACAGGCACCAGAATTCACTCCAGTTAGAACCTATACATGACATGCTGTCTTAAAATAAAAGTCTCTATCATGTAAAACCTCCACCACACCAGACCATAACTTCCTCACTCTACTATCATTGGATAAGGTACTGGAGCCTGAGGAATAGAGGTCAATGCCACAATGTCAGTTTCTTCCCTGATGCCACCAGATCCTGTATAATCAATGAGCCAAAGACACAGCCTTGCTTTTTTGTGCACTGTTAACTTTATTTTTAAGTCTAGTTCTGAACGATGGTTATAAGATGAATGTTTTCTCCATCCTGCTGCCCCAAATCACCAAATATTAGGACATGTTCTTGACAATAAATCCTGATTCTGAACCTGACAAGATATGAAAGGTATCTTCACAAAAAGTGGAAATAGGTGCATGAGAACAAAAAATATGTAAATAATTACCTTCCCAGCAGGAGGCACACTGCACATCCGGCATCCGGATTGAGGCTCTTTCCACATCCGGCAGGAGGACTATTCCACATCCAGCATCCGGCAGGAGTCCCGTTCCACATCCGGCAGGAGGCCCATTTCACATCCGGCATCCGGATGGAGGCCCATTCCACATCCGGCAGGAGGACTATACCACATCCGGCATCTGGCAGGAGGCCCAATCCACATCCGGCTGGTGGCCCCTTTCATATCCGGTACCCGGCAGGAGGCCCATTGCTTCAAAGGCATGAGGCTCTCTTTTAAAATACTTTCAGTGGCCTTTACAGAAACAGGAAACAAACAGAAGCCATTAATCAATGGTAATACATAAAAAGGAATATTCAGATAAAATACAAATTATAAAAATAAATTGATAATGTCTAACCATTATATCATAACAAACAGAAATAAAGTTATAAACATTTAAACAATTAAAACATATGTCTAATAGAACATGATTTAAGGAGTATACTATACTCAAAATTCCTTCCCCTTCCCTTCTGAAGTTCTTTAGTGAGTACATAAAATTTCACTACCATTAAAAAACACAAACATATAAAGCAAGGTCCCAGTGATTAAATGTTACAAAAACTTTGAATTAAAGTGCCCATGGACATAGAATGTTTAAATGTGAATCTGTGGAAGAACATCTGATTATTCAAAGTTAGGCCTGCCACCATATCACAGAGTAATTGAGTGTTTTTACGGGCATCAGCATCTTTTCAACTCATCAATATTAAACGTCGAGCAACAAGGGAGGCAAAAGAGACTGCATGTGGTTAATTCATAGTTCAATTCATTCAGGTAGTCTCTGTTGATTCAAAAGGAGCAATATTAGATTAGTTATCAACTTCAGGACGTCCTTCAATACCATTGTTCCCTCAGTGCTGGTCAAAAAGCAACTAACTTTATCCCTCTGTACCTCACTCTGCAATTGGATCTTTGACATTCTCATTGGAAGACCACAGTCAGGACGAATTGGAAACAAGGTCTCTTCCCCACTGATCATCAACACAGGCGCAGTCCAAGGATGTGTCCTTAGCCCCCTGCACTACTCTCTGCAAACCCATGACAGTGTGTGGTGAGCCATAATTCCATTGCTATCGACATGTTGGCTGATGACACCAGAATGGTCAACAAACAATAAATGGCAATGATGAAGCGAAGAAGGAAGGACATAGATCAGCTGGTTGAATGCTAACAAATCAAACCATTCACTCAATGTCAACAATACAATGGATAAGATTTTGGATTCAGCAGGAAGTCAAAAGAACACGACCCAGTCTTCATGGAGGTGTCAGGAGTGCAGATGTTCGCGAACGTCAAATTCCTAAGCATTAAAACTCTGAGGATCTGTCATGGAGGCTCCATGGTGATGCTTTCACAAAAAAGCCTCACCATTGGTTATACTGTGAGATGTACCTGAGGAGATTCATTATCGCAATGAAGACACACCTTAACCTCCACAGGTGTACTATGCAGATCATTCTGGTAGGATGCATCACTGCCTGGTCTGGAGGTGCCATGTCTCAGGAAAATGATAATTTCGAGAGGGTGTTTAACTCTCCCTGTAACATCACAGGCACCAGAATTCACTCCAGTTAGAACCTATACATGACATGCTGTCTTAAAATAAAAGTCTCTATCATGTAAAACCTCCACCACACCAGACAATAACTTCCTCACTCTACTATCATTGGATAAGGTACTGGAGCCTGAGGAATAGAGGTGAATGCCACAATGACAGTTTCTTCCCTGATGCCACCAGTTCCTGTATAATCAATGAGCCAAAGACACAGCCTTGCTTTTTTGTGCACTGTTAACTATATTTTTAAGTCTAGTTCTGAACGATGGTTATAAGATTAATGTTTTCTCCATCCTGCTGCCTCAAATCACCAAATATTAGGAAAATGTTCTTGACAATAAATCCTGATTCTGAACCTGAGCAGATATGAAAGGTATCTTCACAAAAAGTGGAAATAGGTGCATGAGACCAAAAAATATGTAAACAATTACCTTCCCAGCAGGAGGCACACTGCACATCCGGCATCCGGATTGAGGCTCTTTCCACATCCGGCAGGAGGACTATTCCACATCCAGCATCCGGCAGGAGTCCCGTTCCACATCCGGCAGGAGGCCCATTTCTCATCCGGCATCCGGATGGAGGCCCATTCCACATCCGGCAGGAGGACTGTACCACATCCGGCATCTGGCAGGAGGCCCAATCCACATCCGGCTGGTGGCCCCTTTCATATCCGGTACCCGGCAGGAGGCCCATTGCTTCAAAGGCATGAGGCTCTCTTTTAAAATATTTTCAGTGGCCTTTACAGAAACAGGAAACAAACAGAAGCCATTAATCAATGGTAATACATAAAAAGGAATATTCAGATAAAATACAAATTATAAAAATAAATTGATAATGTCTAACCATTATATCATAACAAACAGAAATAAAGTGATAAACATTTAAACAATTAAAACATATGTCTAATAGAACATGATTTAAGGAGTATACTATACTCAAAATTCCTTCCCCTTCCCTTCTGAAGTTCTTCAGTGAGTACATAAAATTTCACTACCATTAAAAAACACAAACATATAAAGCAAGGTCCAAGTGATTAAATGTTACAAAAACTTTGAATTAAAGTGCCCATGGACATAGAATGTTTAAATGTGAATCTGTGGAAGAATATCTCATTAATTCAAAGTTAGGCCTGCCACCATATCACAGAGTAAATGTGTGTTTTTACGGGCAACAGCATCTTTCCAACTCATCAATATTAAACGTCGAGCAACAAGGGAGGCAAAAGAGACTGCATGTGGTTAATTCATAGTTCAATTCATTTAGGTAGTCTCTGTTGATTCAAAAGGAGCAAAATTAGATTAGTTATCAACTTCAGGACGTCCTTCAATACCATTGTTCCCTCAGTGCTGGTCAAAAAGCAACTAACTTTATCCCTCTGTGCCTCACTCTGCAATTGGATCTTTGACATTCTCATTGGAAGACCACAGTCAGGACGAATTGGAAACAAGGTCTCTTCCCCACTGATCATCAACACAGGCGCAGTCCAAGGATGTGTGCTTAGCCCCCTGCTCTACTCTCTGCAAACCCATGACTGTGTGTGGTGAGCCATAATTCCATTGCTATCGACATGTTGGCTGATGACACCAGAATGGTCAACAAACAATAAATGGCAATGATGTAGCGAAGAAGGAAGGACATAGATCAGCTGGTTGAATGCTAACAAATCAAACCATTCACTCAATGTCAACAAAACAATGGATAAGATTTTGGATTCAGCAGGAAGTCAAAAGAACACGACCCAGTCTTCATGGAGGTGTCAGGAGTGCAGATGTTCGCGAACGTCAAATTCCTAAGCATTAAAACTCTGAGGATCTGTCATGGAGCCTCCATGGTGATGCTTTCACAAAAAAGCCTCACCATTGGCTATACTGTGAGATGTACCTGAGGAGATTCATTATCGCAATGAAGACACACCTTAACCTCCACAGGTGTATTATGCAGATCATTCTGGTAGGTTGCATCACTGCCTGGTCTGGAGGTGCCATCTCTCAGGAAAATGATAATTTCGAGAGGGTGTTTAACTGTCCCTGTAACATCACAGGCACCAGAATTCACTCCAGTTAGAACCTATACATGACATGCTGTCTTAAAATAAAAGTCTCTATCATGTAAAACCTGCACCACACCAGACCATAACTTCCTCACTCTACTATCATTGGATAAGGTACTGGAGCCTGAGGAATAGAGGTCAATGCCACAATGTCAGTTTCTTCCCTGATGCCACCAGATCCTGTATAATCAATGAGCCAAAGACACAGCCTTGCTTTTTTGTGCACTGTTAACTTTATTTTTAAGTCTAGTTCTGAACGATGGTTATAAGATGAATGTTTTCTCCATCCTGCTGCCCCAAATCACCAAATATTAGGACATGTTCTTGACAATAAATCCTGATTCTGAACCTGACAAGATATGAAAGGTATCTTCACAAAAAGTGGAAATAGGTGCATGAGAACAAAAAATATGTAAATAATTACCTTCCCAGCAGGAGGCACACTGCACATCCGGCATCCGGATTGAGGCTCTTTCCACATCCGGCAGGAGGACTATTCCACATCCAGCATCCGGCAGGGGTCCCGTTCCACATCCGGCAGGAGGCCCATTTCACATCCGGCATCCGGATGGAGGCCCATTCCACATCCGGCAGGAGGACTATACCACATCCGGCATCTGGCAGGAGGCCCAATCCACATCCGGCTGGTGGCCCCTTTCATATCCGGTACCCGGCAGGAGGCCCATTGCTTCAAAGGCATGAGGCTCTCTTTTAAAATATTTTCAGTGGCCTTTACAGAAACAGGAAACAAACAGAAGCCATTAATCAATGGTAATACATAAAAAGGAATATTCAGATAAAATACAAATTATAAAAATAAATTGATAATGTCTAACCATTATATCATAACAAACAGAAATAAAGTGATAAACATTTAAACAATTAAAACATATGTCTAATAGAACATGATTTAAGGAGTATACTATACTCAAAATTCCTTCCCCTTCCCTTCTGAAGTTCTTTAGTGAGTACATAAAATTTCACTACCATTAAAAAACACAAACATATAAAGCAAGGTCCCAGTGATTAAATGTTACAAAAACTTTGAATTAAAGTGCCCATGGACATAGAATGTTTAAATGTGAATCTGTGGAAGAACATCTGATTATTCAAAGTTAGGCCTGCCACCATATCACAGAGTAATTGAGTGTTTTTACGGGCAACAGCATCTTTTCAACTCATCAATATTAAACGTCGAGCAACAAGGGAGGCAAAAGAGACTGCATGTGGTTAATTCATAGTTCAATTCATTCAGGTAGTCTCTGTTGATTCAAAAGGAGCAATATTAGATTAGTTATCAACTTCAGGACGTCCTTCAATACCATTGTTCCCTCAGTGCTGGTCAAAAAGCAACTAACTTTATCCCTCTGTACCTCACTCTGCAATTGGATCTTTGACATTCTCATTGGAAGACCACAGTCAGGACGAATTGGAAACAAGGTCTCTTCCCCACTGATCATCAACACAGGCGCAGTCCAAGGATGTGTCCTTAGCCCCCTGCACTACTCTCTGCAAACCCATGACAGTGTGTGGTGAGCCATAATTCCATTGCTATCGACATGTTGGCTGATGACACCAGAATGGTCAACAAACAATAAATGGCAATGATGAAGCGAAGAAGGAAGGACATAGATCAGCTGGTTGAATGCTAACAAATCAAACCATTCACTCAATGTCAACAATACAATGGATAAGATTTTGGATTCAGCAGGAAGTCAAAAGAACACGACCCAGTCTTCATGGAGGTGTCAGGAGTGCAGATGTTCGCGAACGTCAAATTCCTAAGCATTAAAACTCTGAGGATCTGTCATGGAGGCTCCATGGTGATGCTTTCACAAAAAAGCCTCACCATTGGCTATACTGTGAGATGTACCTGAGGAGATTCATTATCGCAATGAAGACACACCTTAACCTCCACAGGTGTACTATGCAGATCATTCTGGTAGGATGCATCACTGCCTGGTCTGGAGGTGCCATCTCTCAGGAAAATGATAATTTCGAGAGGGTGTTTAACTCTCCCTGTAACATCACAGGCACCAGAATTCACTCCAGTTAGAACCTATACATGACATGCTGTCTTAAAATAAAAGTCTCTATCATGTAAAACCTCCACCACACCAGACAATAACTTCCTCACTCTACTATCATTGGATAAGGTACTGGAGCCTGAGGAATAGAGGTGAATGCCACAATGACAGTTTCTTCCCTGATGCCACCAGTTCCTGTATAATCAATGAGCCAAAGACACAGCCTTGCTTTTTTGTGCACTGTTAACTATATTTTTAAGTCTAGTTCTGAACGATGGTTATAAGATTAATGTTTTCTCCATCCTGCTGCCTCAAATCACCAAATATTAGGACATGTTCTTGACAATAAATTCTGATTCTGAACCTGACAAGATATGAAAGGTATCTTCACAAAAAGTGGAAATAGGTGCATGAGACCAAAAAATATGTAAATAATTACCTTCCCAGCAGGAGGCACACTGCACATCCGACATCCGGATTGAGGCTCTTTCCACATCCGGCAGGAGGACTATTCCACATCCAGCATCCGGCAGGAGTCCCGTTCCACATCCGGCAGGAGGCCCATTTCACATCCGGCGTCCGGATGGAGGCCCATTCCACATCCGGCAGGAGGACTATACCACATCCGGCATCTGGCAGGAGGCCCAATCCACATCCGGCTGGTGGCCCCTTTCATATCCGGTACCCGGCAGGAGGCCCATTGCTTTAAAGGCATGAGGCTCTCTTTTAAAATATTTCAGTGGCCTTTACAGAAACAGGAAACAAACAGAAGCCATTAATCAATGGTAATACATAAAAAGGAATATTCAGATAAAATACAAATTATAAAAATAAATTGTTCATGTCTAACCATTATATCATAACAAACAGAAATAAAGTGATAAACATTTAAACAATTAAAACATATGTCTAATAGAACATGATTTAAGGAGTATACTATACTCAAAATTCCTTCCCCTTTCCTTCTGAAGTTCTTTAGTGAGTACATAAAATTTCACTACCATTAAAAAACACAAACATATAAAGCAAGGTCCAAGTGATTAAATGTTACGAAAACTTTGAATTAAAGTGCCCATGGACATAGAATGTTTAAATGTGAATCTGTGGAAGAATATCTCATTAATTCAAAGTTAGGCCTGCCACCATATCACAGAGTAAATGTGTGTTTTTACGGGCAACAGCATCTTTCCAACTCATCAATATTACACGTCGAGCAACAAGGGAGGCAAAAGAGACTGCATGTGGTTAATTCATAGTTCAATTCATTTAGGTAGTCTCTGTTGATTCAAAGGGAGCAATATTAGATTAGTTATCAACTTCAGGACGTCCTTCAATACCATTGTTCCCTCAGTGCTGGTCAAAAAGCAACTAACTTTATCCCTCTGTACCTCACTCTGCAATTGGATCTTTGACATTCTCATTGGAAGACCACAGTCAGGACGAATTGGAAACAAGGTCTCTTCCCCACTGATCATCAACACAGGCGCAGTCCAAGGATGTGTGCTTAGCCCCCTGCTCTACTCTCTGCAAACCCATGACTGTGTGTGGTGAGCCATAATTCCATTGCTATCGACATGTTGGCTGATGACACCAGAATGGTCAACAAACAATAAATGGCAATGATGAAGCGAAGAAGGAAGGACATAGATCAGCTGGTTGAATGCTAACAAATCAAACCATTCACTCAATGTCAATAAAACAATGGATAAGATTTTGGATTCAGCAGGAAGTCAAAAGAACACGACCCAGTCTTCATGGAGGTGTCAGGAGTGCAGATGTTCGCGAACGTCAAATTCCTAAGCATTAAAACTCTGAGGATCTGTCATGGAGCCTCCATGGTGATGCTTTCACAAAAAAGCCTCACCATTGGCTATACTGTGAGATGTACCTGAGGAGATTCATTATCGCAATGAAGACACACCTTAACCTCCACAGGTGTACTATGCAGATCATTCTGGTAGGTTGCATCACTGCCTGGTCTGGAGGTGCCATCTCTCAGGAAAATGATAATTTCGAGAGGGTGTTTAACTCTCCCTGTAACATCACAGGCACCAGAATTCACTCCAGTTAGAACCTATACATGACATGCTGTCTTAAAATAAAAGTCTCTATCATGTAAAACCTCCACCACACCAGACCATAACTTCCTCACTCTACTATCATTGGATAAGGTACTGGAGCCTGAGGAATAGAGGTCAATGCCACAATGTCAGTTTCTTCCCTGATGCCACCAGATCCTGTATAATCAATGAGCCAAAGACACAGCCTTGCTTTTTTGTGCACTGTTAACTTTATTTTTAAGTCTAGTTCTGAACGATGGTTATAAGATGAATGTTTTCTCCATCCTGCTGCACCAAATCACCAAATATTAGGACATGTTCTTGACAATAAATCCTGATTCTGAACCTGAGCAGATATGAAAGGTATCTTCACAAAAAGTGGAAATAGGTGCATGAGACCAAAAAATATGTAAACAATTACCTTCCCAGCAGGAGGCACACTGCACATCCGGCATCCGGATTGAGGCTCTTTCCACATCCGGCAGGAGGACTATTCCACATCCAGCATCCGGCAGGAGTCCCGTTCCACATCCGGCAGGAGGCCCATTTCACATCCGGCATCCGGATGGAGGCCCATTCCACATCCGGCAGGAGGACTATACCACATCCGGCATCTGGCAGGAGGCCCAATCCACATCCGGCTGGTGGCCCCTTTCATATCCGGTACCCGGCAGGAGGCCCATTGCTTCAAAGGCATGAGGCTCTCTTTTAAAATATTTTCAGTGGCCTTTACAGAAACAGGAAACAAACAGAAGCCATTAATCAATGGTAATACATAAAAAGGAATATTCAGATAAAATACAAATTATAAAAATAAATTGATCATGTCTAACCATTATATCATAACAAACAGAAATAAAGTGATAAACATTTAAACAATTAAAACATATGTCTAATAGAACATGATTTAAGGAGTATACTATACTCAAAATTCCTTCCCCTTTCCTTCTGAAGTTCTTTAGTGAGTACATAAAATTTCACTACCATTAAAAAACACAAACATATAAAGCAAGGTCCAAGTGATTAAATGTTACAAAAACTTTAATTAAAGTGCCCATGGACATAGAATGTTTAAATGTGAATCTGTGGAAGAACATCTGATTATTCAAAGTTAGGCCTGCCACCATATCACAGAGTAATTGAGTGTTTTTACGGGCAACAGCATCTTTTCAACTCATCAATATTAAACGTCGAGCAACAAGGGAGGCAAAAGAAACTGCATGTGGTTAATTCATAGTTCAATTCATTTAGGTAGTCTCTGTTGATTCAAAAGGAGCAATATTAGATTAGTTATCAACTTCTGGACGTCCTTCAATACCATTGTTCCCTCAGTGCTGGTCAAAAAGCAACTAACTTTATCCCTCTGTACCTCACTCTGCAATTGGATCTTTGACATTCTCATTGGAAGACCACAGTCAGCACGAATTGGAAACAAGGTCTCTTCCCCACTGATCATCAACACAGGCGCAGTCCAAGGATGTGTGCTTAGCCCCCTGCTCTACTCTCTGCAAACCCATGACTGTGTGTGGTGAGCCATAATTCCATTGCTATCGACATGTTGGCTGATGACACCAGAATGGTCAGCAAACAATAAATGGCAATGATGAAGCGAAGAAGGAAGGACATAGACCAGCTGGTTGAATGCTAACAAATCAAACCATTCACTCAATGTCAACAAAACAATGGTTAAGATTTTGGATTCAGCAGGATGTCAAAAGAACACGACCCAGTCTTCATGGAGGTGTCAGGAGTGCAGATGTTCGCGAACGTCAAATTCCTAAGCATTAAAACTCTGAGGATCTGTCATGGAGCCTCCATGGTGATGCTTTCACAAAAAAGCCTCACCATTGGCTATACTGTGAGATGTACCTGAGGAGATTCATTATCGCAATGAAGACACACCTTAACCTCCACAGGTGTACTATGCAGATCATTCTGGTAGGTTGCATCACTGCCTGGTCTGGAGGTGCCATCTCTAAGGAAAATGATAATTTCGAGAGGGTGTTCAACTCTCCATGTAACATCACAGGCACCAGAATTCACTCCAGTCAGAAACTATACATGACATGCTGCCTTAAAATAAAAGTCTCTATCATGTAAAACCTCCACCACAACAGACCATAACTTCCTCACTCTACTATCATTGGATAAGGTACTGGAGCCTGAGGAATAGAGGTCAATGCCACCATGTCAGTTTCTTCCCTGATGCCACCAGATCCTGTATAATCAATGAGCCAAAGACACAGCCTTGCTTTTTTGTGCACTGTTAACTTTATTTTTAAGTCTAGTTCTGAACGATGGTTATAAGATGAATGTTTGCTCCATCCTGCTGCCCCAAATCACCAAATATTAGGAAAATGTTCTTGACAATAAATCCTGATTCTGAACCTGAGCAGATATGAAAGGTATCTTCACAAAAAGTGGAAATAGGTGCATGAGACCAAAAAATATGTAAACAATTACCTTCCCAGCAGGAGGCACACTGCACATCCGGCATCCGGATTGAGGCTCTTTCCACATCCGGCAGGAGGACTATTCCACATCCAGCATCTGGCAGGAGTCCCGTTCCACATCCGGCAGGAGGCCCATTTCACATCCGGCATCCGGATGGAGGCCCATTCCACATCCGGCAGGAGGACTATACCACATCCGGCATCTGGCAGGAGGCCCAATCCACATCCGGCTGGTGGCCCCTTTCATATCCGGTACCCGGCAGGAGGCCCATTGCTTCAAAGGCATGAGGCTCTCTTTTAAAATATTTTCAGTGGCCTTTACAGAAACAGGAAACAAACAGAAGCCATTAATCAATGGTAATACATAAAAAGGAATATTCAGATAAAATACAAATTATAAAAATAAATTGATAATGTCTAACCATTATATCATAACAAACAGAAATAAAGTGATAAACATTTAAACAATTAAAACATATGTCTAATAGAACATGATTTAAGGAGTAGACTATACTCAAAATTCCTTCCCCTTCCCTTCTGAAGTTCTTTAGTGAGTACATAAAATTTCACTACCATTAAAAAACACAAACATATAAAGCAAGGTCCCAGTGATTAAATGTTACAAAAACTTTGAATTAAAGTGCCCATGGACATAGAATGTTTAAATGTGAATCTGTGGAAGAACATCTGATTATTCAAAGTTAGGCCTGCCACCATATCACAGAGTAATTGAGTGTTTTTACGGGCAACAGCATCTTTTCAACTCATCAATATTAAACGTCGAGCAACAATGGAGGCAAAAGAGACTGCATGTGGTTAATTCATAGTTCAATTCATTCAGGTAGTCTCTGTTGATTCAAAAGGAGCAATATTAGATTAGTTATCAACTTCAGGACGTCCTTCAATACCATTGTTCCCTCAGTGCTGGTCAAAAAGCAACTAACTTTATCCCTCTGTACCTCACTCTGCAATTGGATCTTTGACATTCTCATTGGAAGACCACAGTCAGGACGAATTGGAAACAAGGTCTCTTCCCCACTGATCATCAACACAGGCGCAGTCCAAGGATGTGTCCTTAGCCCCCTGCACTACTCTCTGCAAACCCATGACTGTGTGTGGTGAGCCATAATTCCATTGCTATCGACATGTTGGCTGATGACACCAGAATGGTCAACAAACAATAAATGGCAATGATGAAGCGAAGAAGGAAGGACATAGATCAGCTGGTTGAATGCTAACAAATCAAACCATTCACTCAATGTCAACAATACAATGGATAAGATTTTGGATTCAGCAGGTAGTCAAAAGAACACTACCCAGTCTTCATGGAGGTGTCAGGAGTGCAGATGTTCGCGAACGTCAAATTCCTAAGCATTAAAACTCTGAGGATCTGTCATGGAGGCTCCATGGTGATGCTTTCACAAAAAAGCCTCACCATTGGCTATACTGTGAGATGTACCTGAGGAGATTCATTATCGCAATGAAGACACACCTTAACCTCCACAGGTGTACTATGCAGATCATTCTGGTAGGATGCATCACTGCCTGGTCTGGAGGTGCCATCTCTCAGGAAAATGATAATTTCGAGAGGGTGTTTAACTTTCCCTGTAACATCACAGGCACCAGAATTCACTCCAGTTAGAACCTATACATGACATGCTGTCTTAAAATAAAAGTCTCTATCATGTAAAACCTCCACCACACCAGACAATAACTTCCTCACTCTACTATCATTGGATAAGGTACTGGAGCCTGAGGAATAGAGGTGAATGCCACAATGACAGTTTCTTCCCTGATGCCACCAGTTCCTGTATAATCAATGAGCCAAAGACACAGCCTTGCTTTTTTGTGCACTGTTAACTATATTTTTAAGTCTAGTTCTGAACGATGGTTATAAGATTAATGTTTTCTCCATCCTGCTGCCTCAAATCACCAAATATTAGGACATGTTCTTGACAATAAATTCTGATTCTGAACCTGACAAGATATGAAAGGTATCTTCACAAAAAGTGGAAATAGGTGCATGAGACCAAAAAATATGTAAATAATTACCTTCCCAGCAGGAGGCACACTGCACATCCGGCATCCGGATTGAGGCTCTTTCCACATTCGGCAGGAGGACTATTCCACATCCAGCATCCGGCAGGAGTCCCGTTCCACATCCGGCAGGAGGCCCATTTCACATCCGGCATCCGGATGGAGGCCCATTCCACATCCGGCAGGAGGACTATACCACATCCGGCATCTGGCAGGAGGCCCAATCCACATCCGGCTGGTGGCCCCTTTAATATCCGGTACCCGGCAGGAGGCCCATTGCTTCAAAGGCATGAGGCTCTCTTTTAAAATATTTTCAGTGGCCTTTACAGAAACAGGAAACAAACAGAAGCCATTAATCAATGGTAATACATAAAAAGGAATATTCAGATAAAATACAAATTATAAAAATAAATTGATCATGTCTAACCATTATATCATAACAAACAGAAATAAAGTGATAAACATTTAAACAATTAAAACAAATGTCTAATAGAACATGATTTAAGGAGTATACTATACTCAAAATTCCTTCCCCTTCCCTTCTGAAGTTCTTTAGTGAGTACATAAAATTTCACTACCATTAAAAAACACAAACGTATAAATCAAGGTCCAAGTGATTAAATGTTACAAAAACATTGAATTAAAGTGCCCATGGACATAGAATGTTTAAATGTGAATCTGTGGAAGAATATCTCATTAATTCAAAGTTAGGCCTGCCACCATATCACAGAGTAATTGAGTGTTTTTACGGGCAACAGCATCTTTCCAACTCATCAATATTAAACGTCGAGCAACAAGGGAGGCAAAAGAGACTGCATGTGGTTAATTCATAGTTCAATTCATTTAGGTAGTCTCTGTTGATCCAAAAGGAGCAATATTAGATTAGTTGTCAACTTCAGGACGTCCTTCAATACCATTGTTCCCTCAGTGCTGGTCAAAAAGCAACTAACTTTATCCCTCTGTACCTCACTCTGCAATTGGATCTTTGACATTCTCATTGGAAGACCACAGTCAGGACGAATTGGAAACAAGGTCCCTTCCCCATTGATCATCAACACAGGCGCAGTCCAAATATGTGTGCTTAGCCCCCTGCTCTATTCTCTGCAAACCCATGACTGTGTGTGGTGAGCCATAATTCCATTGCCATCGACATGTTGGCTGATGACACCAGAATGGTCAGCAAACAATAAATGGCAATGATGAAGCGAAGAAGGAAGGACATAGATCAGCTGGTTGAATGCTAACAAATCAAACCTTTCACTCAATGTCAACAAAACAATGGATAAGATTTTGGATTCAGCAGGAAGTCAAAAGAACACGACCCAGTCTTCATGGAGGTCTCAGGAGTGCAGTTGTTCACGAACGTCAAATTCCTAAGCATTAAAACTCTGAGGATCTGTCATGGTGCCTCCATGGTGATGCTTTCACAAAAAAGCCTCACCATTGGCTATACTGTGTGATGTACCTGAGGAGATTCATTATCGCAATGAAGACACACCTTAACCTCCACAGGTGTACTATGCAGATCATTCTGGTAGGTTGCATCACTGCCTGGTCTGGAGGTGCCATGTCTCAGGAAAATGATAATTTCAAAGGGTGTTTAACTCTCCCTGTAACATCACAGGCACCAGAATTCACTCCAGTCAGAACCTATACATGACATGCTGTCTTAAAATAAAAGTCTCTATCATGTAAAACCTCCACCACCCAGACCATAACTTCCTCACTCTACTATCATTGGATAAGGTACTGGAGCCTGAGGAATAGAGGTCAATGCCACAATGTCAGTTTCTTCCCTGATGCCACCAGATCCTGTATAATCAATGAGCCAAAGACACAGCCTTGCTTTTTTGTGCACTGTTAACTTTATTTTTAAGAGTAGTTCTGAACGATGGTTATAAGATGAATGTTTGCTCCATCCTGCTGCCCCAAATCACCAAATATTAGGAAAATGTTCTTGACAATAAATCCTGATTCTGAACCTGAGCAGATATGAAAGGTATCTTCACAAAAAGTGGAAATAGCTGCATGTGGACAAAAGATATGTTAACAATTACCTTCCCAGCAGGAGGCACATTGCACATCCGGCATCCGGATTGAGGCTCTTTCCACATCTGGCAGGAGGACTATTCCACATCTAGTATCCGGCAGGAAGTCTGTTCCACATCCGGCAGGAGGCCCATTTCACATCCGGCATCCGGATGGAGGCCCATTCCACATCCGGCAGGAGGACAATTCCACATTCGGCAGGAGGTCCATTCCACATACGGCAGGAGGACTATTCCACATCCTGATTCCGGCAGGAGGCCTATTCCACATCCGGCAGGGTGCCCATTTCACATTGTCTCATAAACCTTCAGACCAGATAAGTTGAAACACTTGGAAATCACTTCAGTCAAACAAGCAGAAGGTCCTGTAGTGATGCTCTTCTTATCATGGGAGATCCACAATATCAGTGGCAATGAAGAAGGGTCAATTCACTGTCTCTTTGCCAAAAGAGGGCAGTTCTACTGTATCCATTTCTACAAGCTACTTTGTGTAGCCTTTGCCTGGGTTTGTAAAATTATTGTAGAAGAAAAACAAGTTCCAAAATTTCCATGCAAGAGTTGAAAATCAGTCACATGAAGAAACAAATCTTTGAAAACAACTTGACAAGAAATTTGTGAGTTTTGTGGTCTGATGCCTCACGCTTTCTCCATAATTGATTTTGAACAGCAGCAAAGACTAAGTTCAACACAAAAGCTTTCTGAGACTGAACTTTAAAATCATCTCTTCAGAATTAAGCTTAAACTATAATGGGCACCCCCTCCTCACACACACACACACACACACACACACACACACACACACACACACACACACACACACACACACACACACACATTCATTTGCGCATTGTGGGGTTAAGTTACATTTATGTTTAGAGTTAAGGAACAAACGATAAACTATAAATAAAAAAACGATTGTTTGGAAGATATTGTTTTCTTTGTGAATTTCTATTGCTGCTGGTCTCGTATTTAACACATTCCCTGGCTTTCTTCCTGTTAACCATGATTCCCTGACTAATCCTATACATCTCAATCTCTGCCTTAATTACTCCCAATGTCCTCACTTCCACAATTGCCTTTAGCAACAAGCTTCACAGACTCGTGAGCCCCGGACTAATGAAATATTTTGCATCTCTGTTTTAAATTGACACCCTTTAATCCTGAAATTATGCCCTCTTATCCTACAATCCACTGTCATGGGAAACATCCTTGCCACATCTACTCTGGCTCGGCCTTCCAGCATTTGAACTGCCTCAATAAATTTCCCCTCATCCTCTGTACTCTATCAAGAACAGCCGAAAAGCTTAAAACGATTCCTCAAATGCTAACCCTTTGAATCCTGGTATCATTCCAGTAAATCATCTCTTAACCCTCTCGTCTCCTAAATGCAATTCTACGATTAATGAAGTCCAATATACAGTATGCCTTGTTAATCACAGAATCAACCTGAACAGCTTTTTGGAGCCCCCTATGGACTCAAACCACAAGATCCCTGTGATCCTCCACACTGCCAAGAGTCTTACCATTAAAACTAAATTCTGCCATCATATCTGACCTACCAAAATGAACCAGTTCGCATTTCTTTGGATTGAATTCCAACTGCCACTACTCAGCCGGGATTTTGCTTCCAAACGATGTCCTGCTGTAACCTCTGACAGCCCTCCACACTATCCACAACACCCCCAATCACTGTGTCATCTGCAAACTGACTAACCCATCCCTCCACTTCCTCATCCAGGTCATTGATCCAAATCACAATGGTTCCCAGAACAGATCCCTGAGGAACACCACTGGGCACCTACCTCCATGCAGAATAGGACCCGTCCACAACCTCTCTCTCCCATCTGTGGTCAAGCTCATTCTGCATCCACAATGCAATGCCCCTTTGGTTGCTTTGCCTCCATACCTTCTCAATAACACTTGCATAGGGAACCTTATCAAACGCCTTGCAGAAATTCATATACCCAACATCTCCTGCTCTTCCTTCATCAATGGGTTCAGTCCCAGCCTCAAAGAAATTCAATCAGGCTCGTAAGGCTCAACCTGCCCTGGACAAAGTCACCTTGACTCTTCTTCATCATAGTCGACCTCTCCAAATGTTCATAAATCCTGCCTCTCATCATCTTCTCCATCAATTGACCAACCACTGCTCGATCATTTCCTGGGCTACCTCGACTCACTCTCCTGAATAAAGAATCAACATCCTCCGGAACCTCTCCCGTCCCATCGATGATTCGAAGATCGTTGTCAGAGGTTCAGCGATCTCCTCCCTCACCTCCTCCAGTCGCCTGGGATCCATCTCATCTGGTCCCAGCCACTTCTCCCACTTGATGCTTTCCAAAAGCTCCACCACATCCTCTCTCTTTTATCTCCAGGCTCAAGCTTTTCAGTTTGCTGCAGGTCATCACTTCAATCACCAAGATCCTGTTCCATCGTCAAGTCTTCATCAACCCCTCTGCTATTTCCTCACTTTCCCATTGTTACACTTGATAGGTCCTATTCTTTCACGTCTTATCCTCTTGCTCTTCACCCACTTGTAGAATGTCTTGATGATGTCGTGGTCTTACAGTTCAAAAATACACGCCACTTTTGAACAAATCTGCTCCTACACCCCCACTTATCTACACCACTGTGTCAGCAGGATCAAGGCCTGTCCGACATGTCCTGTGCTGGGAAGGGAGCTGAATCTCATGCTCGGAATCAGAGATTGACAAGAATATGTGTCACAAATTTTGCTGAAACTGAATAACATTAATATTGACTTCTCTGGCTGTCGTTAAGCTCCCCACTTCAATTCTCCCCCATCACCTTCCCCAAGATCTGTCTCTCTCCCCTTTCCCTTTCTCCTTTCCCACAGACATCATCAATGCTCACCTCTCTGTTGGATATGACACCATTACGTGTATGCAATGATTTATACTGAATATTTGGTAGTAATTTCTGTAGTATGTAATGAATAAAGCATTGAGTTAGTCGGCATTGACGATATGACTGTCATTATTTACAATGGGGGGCTCGAACATAACAGTGGCAACAAGGATTCAAGAACTCACTCAACCATGACACATTTATCATTTCTAACTCCAGAAGACAGTGAGATGGCGGCAGAAGTTCCTGCAGCTCCCTTAGACTAATCCAATGAAGATGAAGACACGTGGGAAGCATATGTAGAAGGTTTTGATGATCATTGTATTGTACATGATATGACTGAAAATCCTCCATCCAATAAAAACGGGCATTGTTTTTAACCCTAATGGGAGGAGGCACCTGAGCTCTTAAGATCGCTGACCAGCTCACACATGCCTTCAACGAAAACATCTGCTGAAATCTGTCAAGTGATCGCTCAACACCTTAACACCCCACCTCCAGTGATGACAGAAAGTCATAAATTTTACCGATGTAAACAACAACACAGAGAGTCTGTCCCCAATTTCATGTAAACTGTCTAGATACAATGCAGTTGGGCAGATCAAAGACGTCAAGAGATCAATTCATAATGGGTTTAGCTGAACAAACGACCCGAAGAAAACAAATTGCAGCACAAAATCTGACACCTGAACTGGCGTTAGACATTGCTACTGCCGCCGAGACAGTGGGAAGCAATGCAGATGTCTGTCCGAGAGACTTGGCTATCAATAAATCTTGGCGCCAAGATTCTTCCCGCCAGGAACCTGCCCGTCAAAAATGTTTTTGCTGTGGGAAGACGAATCAAAGTCCCAATATTTGCTACTTCAAAAAGCCAAATGCCACAAATGCAATGTGAAGGGGCACATCAAAGCAAGATGGCCATTGATTAAACTGAGGAAAGATTACCAGCCAGACTCCTGAAAAGTACATTTTGACCAAGAGACGGGAAAAGCCAGACACTGAAATCCGGATACCAATGAATCAGAAGTGGAACCAAACCAAAGTGAACATGTGATCCAAGTAATCCCCGTCCGTGGGCCACAAAGAGCCAAATTTTTACATCCACGTCCACATGAACAGCAAACTGATATGGATGGAACTCAATACAGGAGGAGCGGTTTCCCTCAGGCCCAGAACAATGAAGGAGGGCCAGCTACCACACACAGATGCTCCATCTTAAAAACAGTTATTGGGAAGGAAATACAAGTTCTTGCCAAGTGCAATGTACACGTTAAGTACAAGGATCAATCGAATCAGTTGCCCCTCTATATCACCGAGAGGCCAGAATTGCTCGGTCCTCATGGTTAACAACTTTCAGCTGGATTGGCAAGAAATAGGGAACATAATCAGTCAAAAGAACAAAGAAAAGTGGGATGAACACCTGCTGCAAACCACACACCTCAAACTGGCTCCAATTTTAAAATGTGATGGTAAGGAGATCAAAGCAATCCTGGTGTCTCACCAAGGTTTAGATAATTAAAATAAGAAAACATCACTCCTGTCCAGGTGAACGCAAGACTATGGAGCAGTACTAGGCTATTCAGCCCTACTACCTGGCCTTCTCCCCTTGATGCTCTGACTAATCAAGAATCTCTGCCGATGACCTGGCTCCATAACTGCCTGTGGCAACAAATTCCACAGATTCACCACCCTCTGGCTACAGACATTCCTCCACATTTCTGCTCTAAGTGGAATTCCTTCAATCCTGAAGTTGTTCCTTCTCTTCAACTCTTCCATCATAGGAAACAACTGTTCTACATCCACTCTGACCATGCCTGTCAACATTCAAAATGTTTCAATGATGACCTCCCCCCCACACATTCTCCTAAATTCTAACGAGTCCAGGCCGAGAGCCAGCAAACATTCCTCATGCCATGTATCCCGCACACTTGCAGCACCAGGCTGTTAGTTTTCCCACAGCTTCCAAGTCCTGCACCATTCCTGCTTGGAAATATATTTCTGGTCCTTCATCATCCCTGGATCTTAATCCTGGAAGACCCCCCTCCCCCACCCTCCTGCCTAAAAGCAGCTTCACCAGAAAGATGGCTGCACTTCAAGAAGGCAGTTCAGCCCCACACTCCCCAAAGCTGAGTGGTAAATACTTGCTTTCAGATTAGATTAGATTAGATATGATTTATTGTCATGTCATCAAACATAAATGTAATATTACACATCATCAACAATATTACAGCAGGTAACATCAAGGATCCACACCACACAGCACATGTTCTGTTCTCGCTGGATAGGGTGTAGGGGCCACAAGACTCACACCACTAGGTTCAGGAACAGCCGCTCCCCCTCCACCATCAGACTCTTCAACAACAAACTCAATCAGGGCTTCATTTAAGGACATTACTTTGCCACTTTATGATTTTTCCCACTTCTCTTTATTGCACAGTCTGTTTCCATTTCTTTATTTGTTTCCGCAGTGTCCAGTCTTTTCTTGCAATTCCAAGAAGTGGTCATTTGGTCTGGCCCACAAGATAACAAATCTCAGGGTTGTATGTGCGATCATTCATGTACCTTGACTATAAATCTGAATCTGAAATCATTGCCCTCAGTCTGACAATAATGCAGACAAAGATTCACTGTGAGCCTGAACATTGACTGGCTCCCCTTACAGTCAGGCAAAGAGAGGTCAAAGAGAGTCCCTTCACAGTCATTGGGTGACCGTGGATTTGTCTCCGATGCTCCCGCAGCCTCTGCCAGACTCCCGTTCAGTTCAAATCATGGCCCGTTCCAAACCTACAGCACAGTGAGGAAGTCTTCAAAGCCCAAGGCATACAAAACGTGGATGTTAAACTGATTGGAATCCAGCATCTCAACAGCAACTCACTTGTACATGAGAAATGACATCTATTCGAGTTGACTTGTTCATGTGAAGTCTTGTTTGATGTCTATCATTTCCATTTCTTAAGAAAGTGCATCCAGAAATGTGAAAAGCTGAGACATGAAACAATGTACCTCAAACAAGTTTAAAGGGATGTCCATCAACTTTGTATTCAAGAATATGCCTTAAATATTGTACCTCCCCATGGTAAAATTCCAATGAGATTCTTGTATTAGCCAGGTGACACTGTCCACCTGACATTAATACTACTTATTCCCGCTGGTGTGACTCGAATTAAAGCCATGTCTTGTACTTTGTGGTTCTGTTGGGATTTTTGAACCTCACAGGAGGCACAATGATACAAGGGTAGTTCTATTGCGTCTGTTTCTTCATGGGACTTCGTGTAACCCTTGCTTGGGTTTTTTAAATCATTGGGGAAGAAAAACGTCCTGAAATTTCCATGCAAGAGTGGAAAATCAGTCATATGAAGAAACAATTCTTTGGAAACAACTTGACAAGAAATTTGTGAGTTTTGAGGTCTGATGGCTCACGCTTCCTCCATAATTGCTTTTGAACAGCAGTAAAGACTATTTTCAACACAAAAATTTCTGAGACTGAACATTAAAATCAACTCTTCAGAATTAAGCTTATAATTTAATAGTTTGGGTTTTGCCCCATGCGCGCATGCACACACATTTGCACATCATGTGGATAAGTTAGATTTAAGTTTCGAGTGAAGTAAGAGATTATTAATAAATAAATGATTGTTGTGAAGATACCCTTGCCTTTGTGAATTTCTATTGCTGCTGGTCGAATATTTAACACATTCCCTGGCTTCTTCCCTGTAAACCAAGATTCCCAGACTAATACAAAGCATAGCAATCTCTGCCTTAAATACTCCCAAAGACCTCGCTTCCACAGCCGCCTGTGGGATCAAGCTCCACAGATCATGAACCTCTGGCTAAAGAAACTTTTCTGAATCTCTCTTTTAAATTGGCATCTTTTCTCCAGAAATTATACCCTCGTCCTAAAATCCAGGCCATGGGAAACATCCTTTCCCCATTTACTCTGGCCAGGCCTTTAGCATTTGAACTGCCTCGATATGTTTCCCCTCATCCTCTGTACTCCAGCTGAAAACCATTCCTCATATGTTAACCCTTTCAATCCTGGTCTCATTCCAGTAAATCTTCTCTCAACCCTCTCCGAAGCCAGCACTTTGTTTCTCAAATAAGGCACCAAAACTGTCCCCAATACTCCAAGAGAGGCCTTACCTGAGCTTGATGGAGTCTCAACATCACACCCCTGCTCTTGCCTGCTGTCCCTCTGGGAATGAATCCCAACATCGCATTCACCCTGTTTATAACAGAATGGAATGTTCTAGAACTCATCAGGATGACCAACGGCCTTCATCGCAATCCATCAATAATGGTGATTTCAGGTGGGATTGTGATGAATAAATTAGAACTTCCCTGACATTCCATGTTGTCTTTTGAATGTCCCTCTTGTTCCAGCCTCCATCACCACCCTTGGCAATGCATTCCAGGCACCCACCACACTCTGTGGAAAATAACATCTGGCCTCTGTTATCACCACTAAACTTTCCTCTGAAACTACATTTTCATAAAATTGAATTATTCCCAATCAACTCACATGATCCTATATATGACAATATACCATTTAAGATTGTTTTTTTTTTAAATTTTTTATTTTTCACACCATAAACCACATTGACCAAGATACATACATTTTCCTTTTCAAATATATAGTGTCATTTTCTACCCCACCCCTCCCTCCTCCCATCCCACCCTCCCTACCTCCCCTCCCCCCCCCCATTCATTTAAAGTACAGAATCTAAGATACATTAAACCAGTCAAACAATGTTGTCATTCAATAAAAATAAACAATAAATTCCACTGAGTCAATTCTTTTCATTTCCGTCTCCTTTCATTAATTTAGGTGGTTGATGTCCCCGGTAGGTTTTCTCTATTATGTTTCATGTATGGCTCCCATATTTGTTCAAATATTTCAATATTATTTCTTGATTATATGTTATTTTTTCTAATGGAATACATTTATTCATTTCTATATACCATTGTTTTATTCTCAAATTATCTTCTAATTTCCAGGTTGACATAATACATTTTTTTGCTACGGCTAGAGCTATCTTAACAAATCTTTTTTGTGCATCCTCCAAATCAATTCCAAATTCTTTGTTTTTTATGTTACTTAGGAGGAAGATCTCTGGGTTTTTTGGTATATTGTTTTCTGTAATTTTATTTAATATCTGGTTTAGATCTTCCCCAAATTTTTCAACTTTCTCACATGTCCAGATTGCATGAATTGTTGTTCCCATTTCTTTTTAACAACGAAAACATCTGTCAGATACTGTTGGGTCCCATTTATTTAACTTTTGAGGTGTAATGTGTATCCAGTGTAATGTGTATCCAGTTATATTGTATCATAGGTAACCTCGTGTTTATTGTATTTCTCATCGTTCCAGAGCATAAATTCTCCCATGTTTCCTTCTTTATCTTTATGTTTAAATCTTGTTCCCATTTTTGTTTAGTTTTACCATTTGTTTCCTCATTCTCCTTTTCTTGCAGTTTAATATACATATTTGTTATACATTTTTTGATTATCATTGTATCTGTAATCACATATTCAAAATTACTTCCCTCTGGTAACCTCAGACTGCTTCCCAATTTGTCCTTCAAGTAGGATCTCAGTTGGTAGTATGCCAACACTGTATCTTGAGTTATGTTATAATTATCCTTCATTTGTTCAAAGGATAGTAATTTATTTCCTGAAAAACAATTTTCTATTCTTTTGATCCCGTTTTTCTCCCATTCTTTCAAGGAAAGGTTATCTATTGTAAAAGGGATTAGCTGATTTTGCGTCAGTATTAGTTTTGGTAATTGGTAATTTGTTTTACTCCTTTCTACATGAATCTTCCTCCAAATATTGAGCAGATGATGTAATACTGGAGAACTCCTACATTGTACCAATTTTTCATCCCATTTATATATGTTCAGGTATCTTCTCCCCTATTTTATCTAGTTCTAATCTAGTCCAATCTGGCTTTTCCCTTGTTTGATAAAAATCTGATAGGTATCTTAATTGTGCGGCTCTATAATAATTTTTGAAGTTTGGCAGTTGTAAGCCTCCTTGTTTATACCATTCTGTTAATTTATCTAGTACTATCCTCGGTTTCCCACCTTTCCATAAAAAATTCCTTATTATTTTCTTTAACTCCTTGAAGAATTTCACTGTCAAGTATATTGACAATGCCTGAAACAGAGGGACATGTTCATTTTAATACAGTTTATCCTTCCTATTAGTGTTAGTGGTAAATCTTTCCAATGCTCTAAATCGTCCTGTAATTTTTTCATTAGTGGATAATAATTGAGTTTATATAGATGGCCGAGGTTTTTATTTATTTGTATACCTAGGTATCTTATTGCTTGCATTTGCCATCTGAATGGTGATTCCTTCTTAAATTTTGAGAAATCCGCATTATTCATTGGCATTGCTTCACTTTTATTTGCGTTAATATTGTAACCCAACACTTCTCCATATTCCTTCAATTTCTTATGTAATTCTTTTATTGACAATTCTGGTTCTGTTAAGTATACTATAACATCATCTGCAAATAAACTGATTTTATATTCCTTGTCTTTTATTTTTATCCCTTTTATTTTATTTTCTGTTCTTATCAATTCTGCTAGTGGTTCTACAGCTAACGCGAACAATAAGGGTGATAGTGGGCATCCCTGCCTTGTTGACCTGCTTAAGTAAAATTGCTTTGATATATATCCATTTACTGTCACTTTCGCCAATGGCCCCTTATATAATGCTTTAATCCAATTAATATACTTCTCTGGTAAACTGAATTTTTGCAATGCTTTGAATAAATTAATTCCATTCTACTCTGTCAAAGGCCTTCTCTGTGTCTAAAGCAACTGTTACTGTTAGCGCTTTACTCCCTTCTACTGCATGAATTAAGTTAATAAATTTACAAATATTGTCTGTTGTTCGTCTTTTTTTAATAAATCCAGTTTGGTCTAGATTTACCATTTTAGGTACATAATCGGCTAATCAGTTTGCTAATAGTTTAGCTATTATCTTATAATCTGTGTTAAGTAATGATATTGGTCTATATGATGCTGGTGCGAGTGGATCTTTCCCTATCTTTGGTATTACTGTAATTATTGCTGTTTTGCATGAATCTGGTAAGCTTTGTGTTTTGTCAATCTGGTTGATTACTTCCAGGAGGGGAGGAATTAATAAATGTTTAAATGTTTTATAGAATTTTATTGGGAATCCGTCATCTCCTGGTGTTTTATTATTTGGTAGTTTTTTAATTATCTCTTGTATTTCTACTATTTCAAATGGTTCTGTTAATTTATTTTGTTCCTCTATTTGTAATTTTGGTAGTTCAATTTTAGTTAAAAATTCATCTATTTTCCCTTCTTTCCCTTCGTTTTCAGTTTGGTATAATTGTTCATAGAATTCTCTGAAGTTTTCATTAATCTCCGTTGGATTTTATGTGATTTGTTTATCTTTTTTCCTTGATGCCAATACCATTATCTTAGTTTGTTCTGTCTTAAGCTGCCATGCTAGAATTTTGTGTGTTTTTTCTCCTAGATCATAATATTTCTGTTTTGACTTCATTATGTTCTTCTCCACCTTATATGTTTGTAGTGTTTCATATTTTATTTTTTTTAATCTGCCAATTCTTTTCTTTTAGTTGTGTCTTCCTTCATTGTTAATTCTTTTTCTATATTTACTATTTCTCTTTCCAACTGCTCTGTTTCCTGATTGTAGTCCTTCTTCATCTTAGTTACATAACTTATTATTTGCCCTCTGATGAATGCTTTCATTGCGTCCCATAGTATAAACTTATCTTTCACTTATTCCGTATTTATTTCAAAGTACATTTTAATTTGTCTTTCAATGAATTCTCTAAAATCCTGCCTTTTAAGTAGCATGGAGTTTAATCTCCATCTATACATTCTTGGATATTGTCAATATCAAGGGTGAATGGTCCGATAATATTCTAGCTTTATATTCTGTTTTTCTTACTCTGTCTTCCATATGAGCTGAGTATGTTTTATGTCTACCCGAATAATATGAATATTCCTTTTCCTTTGGGTGTTGTTTCCCCCATATATCCAAAAGTTGCATTTCTTGCATCGATTTAATTATAAATTTGGTTACTTTGTTCTTTCTGTTAATTTTTTTCCCAGTTTTATCCATATTTGAATCCAAATTAAAGTTGAAATCCCCTCCTATTAATATGTTCATTTGCGTGTCTGCTATCTTCAAAAAAATATCTTGCATAAATTTTTGATCTTCTTCATTAGGTGAATATACATTGAGTAAATTCCAAAACTCCGAGTATATCTGACATTTTATCATTACATATCTCCCTGCTGGATCTATTATTTCCTCCTCTATTAAAATTGGTACATTTTTACTGATTAATATAGCTACTCCTCTAGCTTTTGAATTATATGACGCTGATGTTACATGTCCTACCCAATCTCTCTTTAATTTCTTATGCTCCATTTCAGTTAAATGTGTTTCTTGCACGAATGCTATATCATTTTTTTCTTTTTTCAGTAAATTTAGCAGTTTCTTCCTTTTGATTTGGTTATGTATTCCGTTAATATTTAAAGTCATATAGTTCAACGTAGCCATTTCATACTTTGTTTATCTTCCCTTTCCGTTTCCTCATAATCACCTTTCCTTCTTATCCATTTCTGCTTTCTTGTTTTGAACACTTTATAAGACAACATTTCTAAAACATCAAACATTTACCTTATTCTCCTATCTAAAATTTCTTTAACCCCTCTATCCCCTCCCCTTCCTGAGTTGCCCTTTATCCCTTTTCGG